>NW_018391607.1:0-37487 GCF_900095145.1 Mus pahari
TGCCTGGCAAATACAGAAGTGGATGCTCACAGTCATCTTTTGGATGGAACACAGGGCCCCTAATGAAGGAGGTATAGAAAGTACCGAAGGAGCTAAAGGAGTCTGCAACCCTATAGGAGGAACAACAATATGAACTAACCAGTGCCCCCCAGAGATCTGTCTTGAGTTGCATATGTAGCAGAGGATGGCCTAGTTGGCCATCAATGAGAGGAGAGGCCCTTGGTCTTGTGAAGATCATATGCCCCAGTACAGGGGAATGCCAGGAACAGGAAGTAGGAATAGGCTGGTTGGGGCACAGGGCAGAGGAAGGTTATAGGGGGTTCTGTCGATAGCATTTGAAATGTAAATGAAGAAATTATCTAAGAAAAAGAAAAGAAAAGGCTTGTGCCTAAATATCTTTAAATTGCCTTCCAATGGGACAGATAGGAAGCATCCATAAGTTAAGGAACACACTCACATTCTGGAGGTTCATGTAAAAGCTGAAAGGATTTTCTCCCTTTCACAAATGCAGTATTTAGTAAATCCTGCCCCTATCTAACCCACTAGTTTAGATGAAAATAAGAAGAAATGTCATGTAAAGTAATGTACAAAGTAAATATGAACAGGGAGGAAATGACTTTAGATCTTGTGTTTCCTGGGTTGTAGTTGGAATTTGCTCTCTTGGCCTGTCTACCTCTCTGCTTCTTTGTTTCTGAACAAAGTGTCATAATCAGCTGCTTAGTGTTGTGATAAAGGACTGAACAGAAGCAACTTGGACAGGAAGAGGTCTATTTCACTTTGTAGGTTGGGTCTATCTTCAATGAAGCCAGGGAAGGAGCCCAAGCAGGGCCCAGAAGCAGGAATGGAAGCAGAAACCAAGACAGTGGTGTTGCTCACTGGCTTGCTCTCTGTAGCTTGCTGTGCTTGCTTTCTTATGCACCTCTGGACTGCCTGCTCAGGGGAGGCACCACCCACAGTGGGTTTGGCTCTCCCATATCATTCATTGATTAAGAAAATGCCCCACAAGCAAGCCCATGTATCATTTTGGTGGAGAAAATTCCTCAATCAACGGTTCCTCTTCCCAGATGCCCCTAGTTTGTGTCAAATTGACAAAAGCTAAACAGAAAAGCCCGAGAATGTATTAAGATTAAAACTGCCCTTCTCACGATATGTAACATCTTAGTGTAACAACAGACTGTGCTGTTTCAGTGAGCAATCAACTGTCAATCAGACCTTTGTGTCTAGAGATAGAGAAACAGATGAATTATGAGTTCTTGAGAGCGTTCTAAAATGTAGGGTTAAGGTTGGGTACACTCTCTAAGTGACAGGTATTCACTGAGTATCTGCTATGCTCCACAAAGTATCTTCAGTGATACAGTGCACAGCTGTAAACTAAACAAAGTCTTGAGTGGCTGCATTCTATTGGAGGAAAAGTGGCAACTCCTGCAAGTCTCTCCAGTTTATCCCTTTCTGGTTCTCCTGGCTTTCTGATCCATGACTACTTTGGTTTCAAGTCTCTGACACATTTTCCATCAATTTCATTGCATCTGACTCTCCTCAGTAGAACAACAGAAACAGTTGGGGGAAGGTAAATGTCTTATAGCTCCACTTCTCTCTATAGTATCCTATAACATCTTTTACTATGTTCTCTGCTTTTGTTCCTGCTACTTTACATGAAGCACAACTGCATCCATTAAGGTCATTCTTATAAGATAGCAGGACATTGGAGCCTGAGCCTCATTTAGAGGATATTGCAGGTTTGGCACAGGCTGCAGTTACCCACATTAAAGTGTTATTATACTTGATGCTTTAGATGAGTGAAAGAATTAACGTCTGAGCAGTCTTCTCATTTCCTGGTTTCTTCTGTTACCTTTCATTTGCTAGGTATGCATGTACTCAGCAAATGAGGGTTCCTGGACACACAAAGAGAAACAAGTGTACACAGATGTCATTGGAGAGAGCAGACAGTGATAAACACAAAGATGACCCATAATCATAATTTCCAAATTTATATCTCTAACAGCACACTTCTTTAGTCCTAGACTAGCCTGTTGCTGTCTACTTCTGTTTGCTTTTCAATTCTTTACTAATCAGTTACTAGGAATACAGACCCTCTAACAACACAGTTATTGTGTATGGTTTCTACATGTCAGAAGTCAAATTCCATCTTAACCACTCACGGAATTACAAGGATACAGTCAAGGAGTTGACTGGGACCATGTGTCTCATTTTAGTCTTAGGGTCTTTTGTTATCTTACTGTCTGTCATGAGAACCTAGCCCATTTCATAACGTAGCCCCCTGTTCCTGAAAGACAACAACCAAGTGTCTCTGGGACTTCCTGTCTTACAGCCAGACTTTCTGGAAGTCCACTTGTCAGGCTCCATTGTTTTCCTGCTGTCCTTTCTCACTGTTCCTTAGCTCAATCCACTCCAGCTACAATGACCTGGCTGTTACTTTTAACACCATCTGAAAATCTGCTGTTTCCTCCCATCTTTACAGGATTCACTTTCTTTGTTTTCCCTGCTCAGTCTCAGCTTTTGCTTTCAGCAAGCAGACACCAGGCACCTGTAGTTCAATCCTGAAGAAACCTTAATGCATTTTAATATTATTAAACACAGGATTTATCTTTATTTCACTTCGTAGTACTCCTTTAATGCTGGAACCACAGATTTTATATTTTTCTTTTTCTCAGCTCACTCCTTTTCATTAAAATGTTCTTCATAAGTGTGACCTTTAGTAAACACACAAGAGAATTTATATCAGCCTCTTCTGAAAATTTCTTTATCAAAGGAATTGATCTAAATCTCTTCACCTTAGTCTGAGGAAGACTTTTCAGGCAAGGGCAAAGAGCAGCCACATTCTTCACCAAAATATCACAGGAACAGTCTCTTGGTCACGTATGAAAATTCTCTGAAACCTCTAGATCCAGGCTTCTACAGTTCAAATCACTCTCAGCAACAGTGTCTTCCATATTTCTTTACTTGGATGAGTCACTGAGCCCCACTTAAACATCCCACCACTTTCCAAATCCAAAGTCCCTAAATCCACATTCTTCAAACAAAAGCTTCATCAGGCCTATCACAGCAATACCCAGAGTTCCTGGTACCAACTTCTTTCTTAGTTAGGGTTTTAATGTTGGGAACCGAAACCATGACCAACAACTCTCATAAGGATGAAATTTAACTTGGGTTGGCTTCCAGATTTAGAGGTTCAGTTCATTACTATCAAGGCAGGAGTATGGGAGTGCCCAGACAGACATGGTACAGGAGGAACTAAGTTCCACCTTCTTTTCAGAAGGCAGGTAGCAGAAAACTGGCTTCCAGGCACCTAGGAAGAGGGTATTAAGGCCTACACTCACAGTGACACACCTACTCCAATGAGGCTAAACCTTCTAATAGTACCACTCCCTGGGCTAAGCATATACAAACCATCACACATGTCTTTGGCATCTTTGTAAACTTGTTGCTGTTTCTGTGGAAGCTGTCTTTTGGGTCTGTGATTCTGTATAGGCTTGATTTACTTCATAGTACTTTGTGTAGGTACTACCCAGTTTTTGCTACTATGACAAAGTAGAATGATTTAAATCACTTATGCTGATAGCTCCAACATTGTTTATTTTCATCAGCACTTCTTTGGGTAGCCAAAGTCTTTTATGCTTTTGTGGGATTTTTTTTTTTCCTGTGGTTTGGTTTTTCTACTTCTGTGAACAAAGTCATTGCAATTTTGATGGACACTGCCCTGAATCTGTATATCATTTTGTTATACATAATATTAATTATGTGTATTATACTAATGGCCATTACATCTTATAGTGTCTTCTTCCATTTCCTTAGATGTTTTAACATTTCCATTTTTTCTCAGCATGTTTCTTTTTGGTATACATGAAATTAGTAATTATATTTTGACTATGTATCCTGACACCTTGATGAAAATATTTGTCAGTTCTAGGAAGTTTCTGGTGTACTCCTTTCTCTTATATAAATAGGAATACATTAACCATTTCCTTCCCTGCTTGTAACTACATTATTTCTCTTGTTTGAGACTTCCATATAGTCATATTGAATCAGACTGGAGAAAGTGGATACCCTTGTCTCTTTCTGTTGCACCTTGCTACTAAAGTTGTAATCTATCATGTCCAGTCAGCTTTCCTGAGGTTGGCAAAAAATTGTGGGATTTCTTTTCCTTAGTGGGGCTTCCTCTTCTCCACCTGATCTCTGGAATGCTTCTACATGGAATGAGATATCTCCAGAACTTTACACCTCAGCCAATGAAACTTCACCTTAAGAAGAACCCCTTCTCACTTTCCAAGGTTTTTATAGCCCATGATGCATCCTGAAAAATATGTTTGGGCATAAGCTGCTTCATATCCTCTAAGAGCGATGTTTTGTAAAAGAGCTGTAACACTGAAGAGCTTATCATTGAAATCTTTTGAGAACACCTACCCCAGGCTTTCCCTGCTGGACTTGGACCCAACCCTTCTGGACTTAGCTTCATCCTTTCTTTTCCCTTCCCAGTGTTTCTGGGCTCAGACACCTCAGGGAAGACTCAGACCTCTGAAGTGGGCTCCACTCCATCCTTCCCTACTTGCTGTGCATCAGCGCATGGACATCCCAAGGGAAGGAGTGAAAAACCTTCTTGGTTTACTGGAAAGGTTTTGAAGTTTTCTTCATTTACCATAAAATTTGTTAACGTTTTGGTGGGAGAAGTAGCACCGTCATGGAGGCAAAGGGGATGGGGATGGGATGGGGATATTGGAGGGGAAACTGGGAAAGGGGAAACAGTTTGAATATACATAAATAAAATAACCAATAGAAAAAGAAAGAAAGGAAGAAAGAAAAAGAGGAAAAACAAAAGAAAGAAAATTTAGAGCCCATACTTATTGACACACATCCTCTAGAAAGGCTGTATCTCTCAGTCCTCCCGAAGAAGCTACTAACTGGAGACCAAATATTCAAAGCTATGAGCTTACAGGGGCTGTTCTTATTCAATCCACCACACTCATGTTGATTGAATGATTTTTTTCTATCAGTGTTTAATATTTTTAGTTCTTTGAATATTTTGAATACTAATCCTCCATGTGATGAACATCTGGACAAACCTTTCTTCCATCAGTGTCTCATAAGTTTCTTCTCCCTTTTTTTTCCCTTTGTGGAATGTTTTAATTTGATGCTCTGCCATTTGCCAATTTCAGCATTTGAATGGTGCAGGCAGGGAGACTGCAAGCCTAAGGTTTGATTTGGTTCCTATGGGGAAAGGAAAACAGGAAAGAAGATATTGAAATTAGGTGTTAAAGAGTTAAAATGGGACTCAGCAGTTAAGACTCTCTTCCAGATGACCTAAGTTCAACTGCGAGTACACACATGGCAGCTCATAACTTTCTCTAACTCCAGTTCCAGGGGATTGGGCCCTCACAGTGACAAACATGCAGCCAGACATCATACACATAAAATAAAAATAAATAATATTTTTAAAAAAGGAATTAAAATGAGGGGAATATACAAGACAAAGAAAAATTTGCATAAATAAGAATTCATCTCTAAATATTTTTATGGATTGGTCTGATTAAAAGTTTATATAGAAAGATGTTAAGCCTTCCAAAATAGGAGAGAAAGGAGAGAAATAAAAGTAAACAATTAAAACGAAAACAGGTTTGTGATCTTTTAAGGTCAGTCATGGGGGCAGCTGTGGAAGATTTTGACTCTGTGTTCATTGCTTCCCTTTGTGACCACTTAACTCTGTTTTACCTGATGAAAACAAATTTGTTTAATATTTGGCTTCCTTTCTCCTTTTTGGTGGTACTTGCTTAGCAACCACAAGTTATGGTTTCTGTGCAGAGACAGCTGTAACTAGCCGTTCATGAACAGGTACAATAGACACGTTTCCACTGGCTGGTCCTAGCCTCTCGTACCTTTAGATGTGTGCTGGTGGTTGAAAATTCCCTATGGGAGTACAGTGTTCTGCACCATAGTAGACTGCTCTGTGTTTCTGACTTTCCAAACCATAGCTCCTACATGTAATTTATGGCAACAGCTTCCCCTAAAACCTTGCTAACCCTTGCTCTACTTGCTAACTTCTGTAATTGATGGGCCCCAAATGGAAACATCGTTATATCTCACATGACTATACTTAATCTCCCACTGTGTTCATATCTTTGACTGAAAATCTTCCCCTTGTTGTTAACGTCAGACAAGCACTTGCTAGATGATCATAAGATCTGAGACTTCTCAGAGATATTACCGTGTAGGGAACTTGAATTTCTCAAGCTCAGGAATCTGTTCAAATGGATTGCCACAACTATACAGATATGGGAGGAAAAGCAGAGAACTTTCCCAGTGCTATTACACTATACAGGCTACAGGACCCTTGGCTGGTCAGAATGCAAATTTGGTTGGCACTCAGAACAATGTTAACTTTCCTTTTCAACTCTCTACTTTCTCTGTTCCCTCTGCTCATTTGTTATGTTGCAGCACATCTCTGACTTCCACGTATGAAAGCAGTTTCTTTTTCTACTCTACTCTTTCAATTTTCTTTTTAATGGATCTATTTCTACTAACACATTAAAATGTGTGTGTGCATGTGTGTGTGTGTGTGTGTGTGTGTGTTTGTGTTGAGACTCCTTTTTTTACCCTTATTTTCTGTATATGAAACCCTACCTTCTATTGTACACCTCAGATGTCAAGTGTTAAGTCATATTTCATGTTCTGGTCTCTAAAACCACATTCAGGTACAGAACAATCAGAGACAAGAAAGTCATGGTTCTGGACCTGGGCTACTGCCATGGCAACAAAAGTTCCAAAGAAACAGCAAGAAAGATTCAGAGGAAGTTTGGATGAGAATTTGGTTAATGTCAAGAAGGATGCAGACATGATACTTTCTGATTAATGGTATTACTCAGGATAGATAGAAGAACTAAGTAAGTGGAGAGCTGTTGAAGATGTTGGTGGACCACTGAGGCATGTCCAGTCAGTCAGCTGAGAGGAGAGTGGACAGTGGTCAAGTGCAGCAGGGCAGTGCTCACTCCAAAGCCACCTCTGAGGTCCAGGCAGAGGCTCTTCATCATGGCTCAGCTTTGCTTCTTGACATCTCCACCATGTTTTCAGCTGTCTCAGGAGTGTCCTGCAGTGCCCTCTGGAGAACCATTTTGAGGGTCTGGAGCTTCAACCAATGCCTGAGGAGCCCACAAAAAATAAATGATGGGGCTGGCACAGCTGTTAATAGCAGTCAGTACTTCTGATGCCAGATAAAGTTTAGTATCAAATATAAAAAAAAATCATCCCTCATCTTGAATAACAGGAAGCAGTGGGTGGCAAAGGGCAACCCGCAGAGGAGAAAAACTAAAACGGCCAGCATGGTGGTCACGTACAATCTGGTAAACTTCATCCTCCCAGCACCACAGAGCAACCTGGCCAGCTGAGCCTGGGTGGACAGAGGACCACAAACAAAAACTTCATGTGTGAGGTGGTAAAGAAGTTCGAATCCAGACACCCATTGTCATTTACATATTTGGTATCTAAGAAACCTCAGAATTATCTATTCAGAATGCAGATCAACAGGGACATGACCCAGATTGCAGCACACATGACAGTTGATGTGTGTTCTGGGTGGCAACAGTGATACCAGATGGGGCACAGGACAGACAGGCAGTGCTCAGTGCTGATGGCACTAAGCATGCTCAGGCCTGCAATGTAGGGAACTATCATGATGGTTTAAAAGCACGGGAGAAAGATAATGTTGGGGTAAAACTTGAGAAGAAGTAGTATGGAATCTATGATGAGACAGAGGAGGAAGAGGAAGTCAGCCAGGGCCAAGTTTAGGATGTAGACTGAGAAGGCATTCCTGTGCAAGCAGAAGCCCAGGAGCCAGAACACAATGGCGTTTCCTGTCAGTCAGACCAGTCCAAAGATGATGATCATCAAGTTTGGGATCAGAATCCTGATGTTGATACTTCCATGTATGCTTTTCTAAGCTGGATGTGTTGTTGTGATTGCCATTGGCGAGGCTGAGGTCTTTAGGGACAGAAACCCTGCACTGGTGCTGCTGAGAACACAAAGGACTAATGAGGCCTTCCTTATGAACACACCTTTTGTTTCCTTTTTTTGTTTTTAAATTTTTTTCTATTGGATATTATCTTTATTTAAATTTCAAATGTTATCATCCCCTTTCCTGCTTTTCACCCTCCTGGAAAGAGGGTGTTCCTCCACCCAGCCACCCACTCCCACCTCTCTGCTCTCAATTCCCCTACACTGGGGCATCTATGGAGCCTTCATAGGTACAAAGATCTCTTCTTCCATTGATGCATGACATGGCCATCCTCTGCTACATACGCAGCTAGAGCTGTGTGTACTCCTTTGTTGATGGCTTAGTCCCTGAGAGCTGGGGGGGTGGTCTGGTTGGTTGATATTGTTTTTCTTCCTATGGTGTTGAAACCCCTTCAACTCCCTCAGTCCTTTCTCTAACTCCTCTATTAGGAACCTTGTGCTCAGTCCAATGTTTGGCTGCTAATATCTGCATCTGTATTTGTCAGGCTCTATCAGGACCTTTCAGGAGACAGCCATATCAGACTCCTGTCAGCATGCACTTCTTAGCATCCATGATAGTGTCTTGGTTTGGTATTTTTAAATGGGATGAATCCCCAGGTGGGACATTCTCTTGGTGACCTTTCCTTTAGTCTCTGCTCTACACTTTATTGCCGTATTTGATGCTGTGAGTATTTTGTCTTCCTTCTTATTGAGCTTCATGTGGTCTGTGGATTTTATGCTGGATATTTGCAGCTTTTGGGCTAGTATCCATTTATCAGTGAGTGCATACCATGTGTGTTTTGTGATTGGATATCATGTCTATTTTTATGGCCAAACTCTCATGGTAATATTGATGTGTGACATGGATCATCTACAGTTACAGAAAGAACATGTTACAGCAGTCTCTCTAGGCAGGCAGCTGTCAGTCAGGTACAAAGAGTATGTGCTCATTTTGAATATAGTTATGGTGAAGAAAATGAATTTCTAGGTCTTTCTTAATCAATATGGTTTTTATATTTAGGCCATGATTATAGTAATGCAAAAATCTCACAACCTTTGTTCAGAAAACAGGGCCCACATTTTATTTTTTTTGGCATTACTATTTTATTTATTTTCTTTTTTTATTAGATATTTTCTTCATTTACATTTCAAATACCTTCCCCAAATCTCCCTATACCCTTCCCCTGCCCTGCTCCCCATCCCACCCACTCCTGCTTCCTGGCCCTGACATTCCCCTGTACTGGGGCATATGATCTTCACAAGACCAAGGGCCTCTCTTCCAACTGATGGCTGACTAGGCCATCCTCTGCTACATATACAACCAGAGACACAGCTCTGGGGGGTACTTGTTAGTTCATATTGTTGTTCCGGGCCCACATTTCTTATGGAATAAAATCAGACCAGTGACATTTTGTAACTCCATGAAATGCTTTTTTGTTCTATGGAAGGAAAGGAGATCTAAGGTGGTTTTGATTGAATCAAATGAAAATATAGTCTTCCTGACTTAGAATGCACAGCATCTACATCCTCAGGTACTTCAAGGCTTCTGGCTGCTGGGGTCAGCTGTCTGGAGACATGAGATCCTTCTGCTGCAGCACAGGGTCGGGTCCTGAGACTGTGTAATGTAGTATGGTGTCTGGGCCTCATGACTGTCTTTGTAAATTGTGTATCAGTCTTATGCTATTATTATGATTGGACAGGTGTAAAACAATTTGGTTGAAGGTGTTATCTCATGAGAATGTTTCACAGGAAACCATGGGGCTCCTTTGTATTTTTTTCCTTTTAAAATAACTATTTAGAGGAAAAATTTTTATTTGGTATATTCTTTATTTAAATTTCAAATATTTGCCCCTTTCCAGGATTTCTCCTTGGATTCTACCTTTACAATCCCTGCTCCTCCTGCCTCTATGAGGGTGTTTCCCCATCTACTTGCCCACTCCCATCTTCCTGTCCTGGCATTCCCCTACACTGGAGCATCAAACACCTTCAGTCCAAAGGGCCGCTCCTCTCACTGATGTCCAACAAGGCCATCCTCTGACACATATGTGGCCAGAGCCATGGGTCCCTCTATGTGTACTCTTTGGTTGGTGGTTCAGTCCCCAAGAGCTCTGGGGTGTCTGGCCTGTTGACACTTTTGCTCCACCCATGGGGCTGCAAACACCCACAGATCCTTCAGTTTCTTCCTCACCTACTCCATCCAGGACCCTGTGCTCAGTCCAGTGATTAGATTCAAGCATCCACCTCTGTATTTGTCAGGCTCTGGCAGAGCCTATCAGGAGACAGTCATATCAGGGTTCTGAAAGAAAACACTTGTTTGCATCCACAATATTGTCCGTGTTTGGTGATTGTATATGAGATGAATCCCCAGGTGGGGCCGTCTCTGGATGGCCTTTCCTTTAGTATCTGCTCCACACTTTATCTCCATATTTCCTCCTGTGAGTATTTTCTGCCTCTTTCTAAGAAGCACTGAAGCATCCACACTTTGGTTTTCCTTCTTCTTGGACTTCATAGGATCTGGGAATTGAATCTTGGGTATTCTGAACTTTTGGGCTATGTACTGTGTACGTTCTTTTGTGACTGAGTTACCTCACTCAGGATGATATTTTCCAGTTCCATTCATTTACCTGTGAATTTCATGAAGTCATTATTTTTAATGGCTGAGTAGTATCCCATCTTGTAAATGTATCTCATTTTCTGTATCCATTCCTTTGTTGAGGGACATCTGGGTTCTTTCCAGCTCCCGGTTTTGTTGATTCTTTGTATAGTTCTTTTTGTTTCTACTTGGTTGATTTCAAATCTGAGTTTGATTATTTCCTGCCATTTACTCCCCTTGAGTGAATTTGCTTCTTTTTGTTCTAGAGCTTTCAGGTGTGTGGTCAAGCTGCTAGAATATGCTCTCCCAAGTTTCATTTTTCAGGCACTCAGAGCTATGAGTTTTCCTCTTAGCACTGCTTTCATTGTGTCCCATAAGTTTGGGTATGTTGAGCCTTCACATTCACTAAACACTAAAAAGTCCTTAATTTCTTCCTTGACCAAGTTCTCCTTGAGTAGGGCATTGTTCAGCTTCCATGTGTATGTGGGCTTTTTGTTGTTTTTGTTACTATTGAAGACCAGCCTTTGTCTGTGGTGATCTGAAAGGATGCATGGGATTATTTCAATCTTCTTGTATCTGTTGAGGCCTGTTTTGTGACTGATTTTGTGGTCATTTTTGGAGAAGGTATCATGCGGTGCTGAGAAGAGGGTATATTCTTTTGTTTTAGAATGAAATATTCTATAGATATCTGTTAAATCCATTTGGTCCATAACTTCTGTTAGTTTCACTGTGTCTCTATTTAGTTTGTGTTTCCATCATCTGTCCATTGCTGAAAATGGGTTCTTGAAGTCTCCCACTATTGTTTTGTGAAGTGCAATTTGTGTTTTGAGCTTTAGTAAAGTTTCTTTTATGAATGTGGGTGCCCTTGCATTTGGATCATAGATTTTCAGAATTCAGAGTTCTTCTTGGTAGATTCTTTTCCTTTGGTGAGTATGAATTGTGCTTCCTTTTCCTTTTTAATAACTTTTGATTGATTGATGACTTTATTTGATATTAGAATGGCTCCTTGAGCTTGTTTCTTTGAGCCACTTTTTTGGTTCAGCCTTTTACTCTTAGGTAGTGTCTGTCTTTGACACTGAGGTGCATTTCCTCTATACACAAAATGCTGGGTCCTGTTTACTCATCCAGTCTGTTCGTCTATGTCTTTTTATTGGGGATTTGAATCCCCAGTTGATGTTAAGAGATATGAAGTAATAATGATTGTTGCTTCTTGTTATTTTTGATGTTAATTTGTGTTTGTGTAGCTATCTTCTTTTGGGTTTGTTGAAAGAAGATTCCTTCCTTGCTTATTCTAGGGTGTAGTTTTCCTCCTTGTGTTGGCCTTTTCCATCTATTATTATATGTAGGGCTGGATTTGTGGAAAGACATTGTATAAATTTGGTTTTGTCATGGAAAAACTTGGTTTCTCCTTCTATAGTAATTGAGAGTTTTTCTGGGTATAGTAGCCTGGTCTGGCATTTGTGTTCTCTTAGCATCTGTATGACATCTCTGTAGGATCATCCAGCTTTCATAGTCTCAGGTGATAAGTCTGGTGTAATTCTGATAGGGCTGCCTTTATAGGTTACTTGACCTTTTACCATTACTGCTTTTAATAATCTTTCTTGTTTTGTGAATTTGGTGTTTTGACTATTATGTGATGGGAGGAATTTATTTTCTGGCCCAATCTGCTTAAATTTCTGTAGTCTTCTTATATGTTTATGTGAATATCTTTCATTTGTTAGGAAGTTTTCTACTATAATTTTCATGAAGATAATTTTTACACTTTATGTTGGGAATCTTCACTCTCTTTAATACCTAATATCCTTAGGTTTGATCTTCTCATTGTATCATGGATTTCCTGGATCTTTTCTCTCATGAGCCTTCTGCATTTTCATTTTCTTTGAATATTGTGTCAATGTTTTCCATGGTGTGTCCTCCACCTGAGATTCTCTCTTCTAGATCTTTTATTCAGTTGGTAATGCTTGCATGTATGGCTCTTGATCTCTTTTTTGGTGTTCTAACTCCAGGGTTGTCTCCCTTGTGTTTTTTTTTTTTTTATTGTTTCTATTTCATTTTTTAGATCCTGGATGGTTTTGTTTAATTACTTCACCTTATTGTTTGTGTTTCCTGTTTTTCTTTAAGGGACTTTTGTGTTTCCTCTTTAAGGGCTTCTACCCATTTATCTGTGTTCTCCTGTATTACTTTAAGAGAGTTATTCATGTCTTTCTTAAAGTCTTCTATCATCATCATCATGAGATGTGACTTTAAATCAGAGTCTAGGAATAATCTTTTTTGTGTTTCAGGGGAAGTGATATGGGCTAGCAGAGGACAGGCAACTTAATAAAATTACCAAAGTACTGGAACCCACCCCTTTCCTTTGAGCAGTCCCTTAGAATCACCATCTCAGTTTACAGATTATATGTGGATGGGCAAAGAGCCAGAGAAGCAATATCCAAAGCCAGTAAATATCCAACTTTGAGATGGCAGTCAATACTGTAGATTAAGAAACCATAGAGCTTGAACAAAGTACAGAAAGCATGAGGAAAAGAAGCTGACAACATGGAAGGCAATAGCAGTTGTCTAGCAAGAAAAATCAGAGTCTGGAAGATTTCTTTCTTAGTTCAGGAATTCATAGAGGGTCCCCAGGCCAAAATAGGATGTAGAGAGGCACCCAGAAATGAATGCAAGGCTTCCTCCTTGTGTTCTTTTAAGAGACACCAGCCACTATGGTCCCAAGGGAACAGAAAAGGAAGTCAGTGGAAATCTAGTAAATCTTTTACTTCCAATTATGGGGCTTAGAAATGTTCAAAGCTAATTTCAGGGCATGAGGTATTTGTCTGCTATATTGTACAAGTAACTTCAAAAGGAACACGTTATATTTAGATTGTTGACTTGCATACTTGGGTTTGTAGAATCCTTGTTTAACATGGGTGAATAAAACTGACTTAATCAGACAGAGGAGTAATTTTCTGATCATGCCATGTGAGCCATTTCAATACTTATCCCTGATCTCTTGCAGTGCTGCTCAAGGCTCTGTCTTCTCACATCGCTACAAGACCCGACTATGATTCCCTTCACCACTACACACTTTCCCCATCATGCCTGCATCACTACACACTCCTCCATTGGTGCTAATCACCATGACAAACTTCTATTGTGATGCTCTACAACACTTCACACACCAACATGGAACTCTACCGCGCTAAGCAATCCCACTATGAGGCCCTTCATCACTAGACAGTCCTAACACGATGCTATAAATAACCACAGACTTCTAACATGATGATATAAATAACTACACACTACCACCGTGATGCTCTACAACACTATACACACCAACAAGGTGCTCAAAATCCCTACAGAGTTCCACTGTGATGTTCTTCATCACATGAGGAACCACAGTTACCTAGATCTATCTAGTCTGTAGGCATTTTCTTCATTAATGACTGACACAAAAGGGCCACACACACTGTGGTCTGAGCAATCCTTTAGTAGTTTAGAAAATGCCTACAGACTTGCCTGCCATCTAATCTAATGGAGACATTTCCTCAGTTATCTCTTGGTTTGTTTAGGTGTGTTGCATTGAAAAAAAAATCCAACCCAACTGATCCAAACCAAATCAAATCATCCAAGCAAGATATACCATGGCAAATAAAGATAAATATTTCTGAGGGCATTTCAAGATTCGCTGGCCCATCCCTATCCATTGCATGCTCAAGGTTGTAAACTAGAACAGTAATTTGAAAGACTTTCCTGTGAGACAAATGGCATCCCAGGATATTGTTAGACCAGTGGCAATGCTTTCTCAGGTTCATTTGCTGAGATTGTCAGAAGCAATTGAAGTCGTGACCCTTGGTAGTCGAGGTACTGCTTGAGTTGTTATTAGACATAGCCATTGTTCTTGTGGTGCATCCAGAATACAAAAGTTACTGGATCATGGAATTTTCCCATGGAATACCAAAGGAAAGCTAGAAAGTCTGGTAGTGTGTAGCAGGGTGCATTCTTTACAGAGGACACCCCCCCCCCTTGTTAAGAGTATGATAAGTGCACCATCAGGGTAAAGCCTAAACTGCAATGGCAATCCCAGGATCTTGGAGATGCCACAGACAAAGAATTCTGTAGAGAAAAGGCACAGATACCAAGTGGAACCAGCTTCAGAGAGAGGCCAAGTAGACTACAAAAGGCAAGTCTCTAGGAGCTTAGCTGCCTAAGCCTGTTGGTGCTTAGATCATGATACCATATGCCCTAAATATTGGACATGGGTCACAGTATGCTTCCTGCTGGGTTTTGTTCGTGCTGTTTTATGATCCTTTCCATTTCTCCATTTATCCCCCCTTGGGATGGTGATGTTTACTCTGTGTTACAGTTTGATGGGATTATATAATTTTTATATTTTATAGGTGATCATGGCTGAAAGTCCATCCTGAGTCTCAGGAGAGTCTGAATTTATAATGTTGGATCTGCTAAAGCTTTGGGGAGTTTTGCAGTTGGACTGGGTAGAGGACAGGGGAGATTTTTGTTGTGAGAGAGATCGAAGTCATTTGAGGATCAATCAAAAATCCTTGTGGTTTAAAGAGATGTTTTGGGGTGTCAGGTTGGGAAAGGGTGGACTTTGTCACAGTTTATCTTGACTGTAAATTTGATTAGGTTAAAAAACTCATGGGAGATCCATGAACCATCTTTCTATATGTGTGTAAGGTTACCTGTAGAGGTCAGCTGATGAGAATGGGAGCAATAAACCATTGGCAGACTCCATATGATGGTTGTGTTGTTCGGTTTTGGGTCCTACTTGGATGAAATAGGCCAGTTGCAGAGTGTTTCTTGTGGTCACAGCTTTCTCTAGCATCCTCTCTGTATGCTGAGATTTTTCATTAGTTCTAGTGGCCTTTTGGGGGACTTAGAGCTGTTGATAGAAGTTAGACCTTGTCATCTGAAAAAGTTAGGACTGGACATTACCACTCTTAATTATTATTTACATCTTTTGTCTTGCCTGAACTCACCAGCAAAGACTTCTAGTACTGGGATGGTTTGTATTGCTTGGTTCAGGATGTGGCACGATTAGTTGTGGTCCTGTTGGATTAGGTGTGTCATTGCGGGTGTGGGTTATAAGAACCTCATGCTAGCTGTATGGAATCCACTATTCTGCTAGCTGCCTTCAGATGAAGGTGTAGAACTCTCAGCTCCTCCTTCACCATGCATGTCTGCCTAGATGTTGCCATGCTCCTGCCTTGATGATAATGGACTGAACCTCTGAACCTGTAAACCCACCACCAATTAAATATTGTCCTTATAAGAGTTGCCTTGGTCATGGTGTCTGTTCACAGCAGTAAAATCCTAACTAAGACAAATACTATGTTGAATCATACATTAAAAGCAATCTTTGACTTTTCCTGTTTTATTTTAGATCTTAGAGAAAAGGCTTTCATCTTTTCCTATGATATTGGCTGGGTCTTTATGAGTATGGTGTTTATTATATTGAGATACACTCCTTTTGGACCTATCCATTACATTTCAGGTTTGTTTTTTTTTTTTTTTGTATTTTGAAAGGAATTAATTTTCAGAAATGTTACTTTTTGCATCTTTTAGGATGATTTTACTTGAGTTTTGTGTGTGTGTGTGTGTGTGTGTGTGTTTGTGTGTGCATGTGTGTGTGGCAATGTGCGTGTGTGTGTGTGTGTGTGTGTGTGTGTGTGTGTGTGTGTGTGTATGCATGGGGGCAGGGCAGAGACTGATACCCATTGTTGTTTTTCTCAATGCTTGATAACTTAGTTTTTAAGACAGAGCATCTCACTGAGCCTACAGCTCCCTCATTTAATCAGACTAATTGGCCTGCAAGCCCCCAAGGACCTTCCTTTCTGCTTTCTTTACTGGTATGTGCCACACCTGACTTTTATGTGAGATGCCAGGTATTTGAGTTCTGGGCCTCATGCTTGTGCAAAAGGCACTTTACCAACTGAATAACCTTCCCAGAATCTCCTTCCTTTATTTGGTTCATTAGTTAAAATCATGAGCCTTTTCTCCTTGTGGTGAGGAATGAAGCTGAGGCTTGTGTGTGCTAAATACACATACCACCCTTAGGCCTCCTTGAAATTTCTTGAGTGTGTTAGCAAGCATATCATCTATGTATTCAAGGGATGAGTTATGGATTCAGTGCTCACAATCTGACTGTGTGCACCTAGAGATTCTAAGCAGCCTGCTCATTCATTTACTCTGAGCTCCCAAACCTGAGACTTGTAGTGATATTGCTTTTGGAGGGTGTTCTCAGTGTCTAACCACTAGGGGGCAGAACAAGCCCAGGTTTGTCCTAAGTTCACAGGTGGTGTTAAAAGGTGCTAGAGGAGCACATAAAGGGGAAGTTTGCCTTCAGAAGTCTCAGGCTGGCTCTGTGTTAAATGCAGGCACATTATCTGCTCACCAGCATGCGCTCAGGCACTGTAGCACTCTTTCTAGCTGTGGTGCACCCATAGCTCTCATACAACGGTTTGGTGTAGATTTCACATGTTTTCCTCAGTCATTATTGCCTGGGACTCGGAGAGGGGTGTAGTGGGCATTGTGGTAGGAAACACTGACATCCCTAATCCCACAGAGACCATGTAGCACTTGGGAGGAACAGGATATTTCTGTTGCAGGCTTCCTTTTGTTGAGGTAAATTCATGGTAAAAATAACATGGTCGGATACAGGTAAGCAGGCCAGGGCAGAACCCAACCAACAGTGGGCTACTTTTGTGCCTACCTGGCATGGGGATAGGTCCAGAGGCTTCACAATGGTCTCTGTCTTGGGAACTGACATTTATATGGCGCTAGCCAACACCACAGCCTCACACTGAATTCTAAGGCAACATCTTGAGGATTCTACTTTGTCTTAAGTCAGTGTCTAGGACTTTAGTTAGTGATGTGCCATGTGAGTTGGATAGGGGGATATACTGAACACATATGGTATGTACTCACTGATTAGTGGATATTAGCCCAAAAGCTTGGAATACCTAAGATACAATTCACAGACCACATGAAGCTCAAGAAGAAAGAAGACCAAAGAGTGGATACTTCTGTCCTTTTTAGAAGGGGGAAAATACTAACGGGAGGAACTATAGAAACAAGTATAGAGCAGAGATGGAAGGAAAGGCTATCCAGCGACTGCCCCACCTGGGGATCCATCCAGACAGTCACCAAATCCAAGCACTATTGTTGATGCCAACAAGTGCTTGCTGACAGGAGCCTGATATAGTTGTCTCCTGAGAGGCTTTGCCAGAGTCTCACATATACAGAGACAGATGCTCATAGACAATCATTGGACTGAACATGGGGTTCCCAACGGAAGAGGTGGAGAAAGGACTGAAGTAGCTGAAGGAGTTTGTAACCCCATAGGAAGAACAATAATATCAACCAACCAGATCCCCCAGAGCTCCAAGGGACTAAAGCACCAACGAAAGAGTACAAATGAAGGGACCCATGGCTTCAGTCACATATGTAGTGGAGGCATCAGTGGGAGGAGAGACCCTTGGTCATGAGAAGGCTCAATGTCCTAGTGTAGGGGAATGCCAGGGCATGGAGGCATTAGTGGGTAGGTGACTGGGTGGGGGAATACCCTCATAGAAGAAGGGAGAGGGAGGGTTGGAAGGGGTCTTAGGGATGGGGACTGGAAAGGGGATAACATTTGAAATGTAAATAAAGAAAATATCCAATTTTTAAAAATGAAGAAAAACGAGTATATGCTACTCTTACTAGAAGTGATTAATATTTAAAATCAGTAAACTTTGAGGAAAAACAGATTATCATCCCAACATGGGCGAGCCTCCTGTTGGTTCCCAGCACCCATATAACTCCAACTTCAGGGATTCGCAAATCTTCTGGTCTCTTGGGGAACATACTCATGTGTGTGGATACCCACACAAAGGCAAATACTTAAAAAATATTAATTTTAAGTTAGATATATACTCACCATATATGTAAATAGTCCTACAGTTCAGTGTTTGCTCCAGAGATATTAAAATTTATATTCACACAATTAATCATGGTACAAGAATGTTTAGAGTGGCTTTCCTCTTAAAAACTCAGAAAAGCAACTCCCTCACATGGAACCAATAAAATGAACACAAAATGTTGAGTAGAAAGTTAGGCAATGGTTAGGTCAATGATCAGGGCAATAGCAGGAAATGTATGGGATCAGGAAGTGGCTGATCTCTCAGCAAAAGCTGAGACTGAGCAGGGCAAAGTCAGAAACTGAATCCTGTAAAGATGGGAGGAAACAGCAGATGTTCAGAGGGTGTGAAGAGTAACAGCCAGGACATTGTGGCTGCAGTGGATAGAGCTAAGGAACAGTGAGAAAGGACAGCAGAAAGACAATGGGGGCTGACAAGTGGACTTCCAGAAAGTCTGGCTGTAACACAGGAAGTCCCAGAGACACTTGGCTGTTGTCTTTCAGGAGCAGGGGCTATGTTGTGAAGTGGCCTAGGTTCTGATGACAGACAATAAGGTAATAAAAGACCCTAAGACTAAAATGAGACACATGGTACCAGTCAGTTCCTTGACTATGTCCTTGTAAGTCCTTGAGTAGAAGCTCTACTTAAGATGGAACCTGACTCCTGACATATAGAAACCATACACACTAACTGTGTTGTTAGAGCCCCTGCAATCCTAGTAACTTGTTATGAAATAATTGAAAAGCAAACATAACCAGAGAGCAACAGGTCATCTGGGAATAAAGTGTGCTGTTAGAGATATAAATTTGGAAATCATGATTATGGATCATCTTTTTATTCACCATTGTCTGGTCTCTCCAATCCCATCTGTGTATACTTGTTTCTCTTTGTGTGTCTGGGAACCATCATTTGCTGAGTACATGCATACCTGCTGCGGAGTGCCCTTTGTCGGGCACTTGATCTGTATGGAAATTCAGGGTCCCAGTACAGGTGGGCAGGAGTTGGCATAAAAGTGACAAACAGACACAGAGAAATTGCTGGATCTGAATGTAATCTTTGTCAACATTAGCATCAGATTTATATATTAGAGAAGAAAACAAAGAATTAAGGTGTCACAGCAGGTAAGGTACACTGAAGTTATCTAACAACAACAACAACAACAAAAAAACAAAAAACAAAAAAACAAACAAACAAAAAAACCCCAGAGGAATGCCTTCAAAAGACTGGCAAGAAGCAGGCATTGTTTACAGTTAAGATAAAGACCTGCCTAGAGTCAGCCAATGAATGACAGGGGCCAGGTGAGGATTTCACACCCTAGTCACAATTTATGCTATTTCTTTGAGCCTTGTGAAAGCTTGCACCAGGGGTTCTGCACTAGCAGACCTTCCTATGAATAATGCAATACTGTAGTTCTTCCTTAAACCACAATCTTCCTTTTTCCTAGGTCATGGTAAATTCTTGCATATGGGAGTAACTTGGCTACTCTAAAGTAACTGTAGAGAATCTCCATTTGTCAGAAGAACTCATTAACTTTCTTCTAACATGCAACATAGTCTGCCATACCTGACTGTAAAGATGATTCTAAATATACTTGGCTAAGTTTGCCCTGAGATTTCTGTCCTGCAAACTGAGATGTCTGATTACTAACTGTCAACACTGAGGCATTTCGTCTGGATGAATGACATTCTTACAAAATTCCAAGCCCATGCTCAGCTCAAGGACTGCCTAGTACACTGGTGAAAGCCAGGGAGTAAAAAGCCAGGGAATAAAGTTTAACCTAATTAGATATTTGTAAAATCATTTCTTGGAGGCACCTATAATAAAACAATACTGAAAGAAAGCACACAGATCCAAACACCCAACTAACACAGGGAAAGGCTTGGAGCATTCTTTCTATGGAAATGCCAAGGTTCAGTGAGGCTAAGTTTCCCTGAAACTCTTTGCCTCAAGATTGTGTCCAAGCCTTTAGACCTGTCACACAGACTTCACTGGAGTGGGTGTGGCACACACCCAACAAATGAAAGTTAACAGAAGAAACCAGGAAATGAGAAGACTGCTTAGATGTTAATTCTTTCACTGATCTAAAGCATCAAGTAGCATAACACTTTAATGTGGGTAACTGCAGCCTGTGCCAAACCTGAAATGTCCTCTAAACGAGGCTCAGGCTCCAATGTCCTGTTACCTTATAAGAATGGCCTTAATAGAAGCAGTGGTGCTTCATGTAGAGTAGCAAGAGCAAAGGCAGAGAACATAGTAAAAGATGCTATAGAGAAGTGGAGCTATAAGAAATTTACCTTCCCCCAACTGTTTCTGTCATCCTAGTGAAGAGAGTCAGATACAATGAGACAGATGGAAAATGTGTCAGAGACTTGACAACACAGTAGTCATGGATCAGAAATCCAGGAGAACCAGAAAGGGATAAAAGGGAGAGACTTACAGGAGTTTCCAGTTTTCCTCCAATAAAATGTAGCCACTCAAAACTTTGTTTATTTCACAGCTGTGCACTGTATCACTAAAGACACCTTGTGGAGCACAGCAGGTACTCAGTGAATACCTGTCACTTAGAGAGTGTGCCCAACCTTACCCCTCCATTTTAGAGCACTCACAAGAATTCATGAGTCATTACTTTCTGTACCTCTAGCCACAAAGGTTTGATCGACAGTTGATTGCTCACTGAAACAGCGCAGTCTGTTTTCACACTAAGGTGTTATGTATCATGAAAAGGGCAGTTTTAATCTAAATATATTCTCTGGCTTTTCTGGCTACATTTTGTCAAGTTGACACAAACTAGGGTTATCTGGGAAGAGGAAACTTTGATTGAGGAATTGTCTCCACCAAACTGATATGTGGGCTTGCTTGTGGGGAATTTTCTTAAACAATGAATGTTGTGGGAGAGCCATGCCCACTGTGTGTGGTGTCACCCCTGATCAGGCAGTCCAGGGGTGTATAAGAAAGCAAGCACAGCAAGCTACAGAGAGCAAGCCAGTGAGCAACACCCCTGTCTTTTTTTCTGCTTCCATTCCTACTTCTGGGTCCCTGCTTGGGCTCCTTCCCTGGCTTCATTGAAGATAGACTCAACCTATAAAGTGAAATAGATGTTTTCCTGTCCAGGTTGCTTTTGATCAGTGCTTTATCACAACACAAAGCAGCTCACAAAGACACTAGCCAGAAGACCAAATCAGAAACCAAGGAGCAGAGAGGTAGACAGGCTAAGAGAGCAAATTCCAACTACAAGCCAGGAAACACAAACTGCAAAGACAATTACCTCCCTGTTCATATTTACTTTGTACCTTACTTTACATGACATTTATTCTCATTTTCATCTGAACTTCTGGGTTTGATAGGGGCAGGATTTACTAAATACTGCATTTGCTAGTGGCAGAAGAACCTTTTATCTTTTACATGAATTTCCAGAATTTGAGTGTGTTCCTTAACTTGGGGATCATTCATGTCTGTCCCATTGGAAGGCAATTTAAAGATATTCAGGCCCTGGCATAAGCCCTTTTTACAAAAAAAAAAAAAAACATTTTTCTTTTTGTTTATTATTGGATATTGTATTTATTAACATTTCAAATGTTATCCATTTTCCTGGTTACCCCTCTAGAAACCCCTATCCCATCCCCTCTTCCTGCTTCTATGAGGGTGCTCCCCCACCCACCCACCCACTCCCACCTCTCCACCCTGGCATTCCCCTACACTGGTACATGGAGCCTTCACAGAACCAAGGGCCTCTTCTCCCATTAATGGGCGATGAGGTCATTGTATACTCCATATTTGGCTGAAGCCATGGGTCGTTCCATATGTACAACAAAATATTTTAAGAAGAAAAATTACTAAGAGAATATATATATATATATATATATATATATATATATATATTTATATATATGCATGCACACACACACACATACACACACACACACACACACACACAAATCATACAGCATCTAGTAACAAGTGTAGATAAAGACAGCTCCTTCCATCACTCACACAAAACACCACTCTCACATCAAAGGAACATGAGAGAGCTTATTCTGAGCCACATTTGAGGTCTATGGCTCAAGAACACAGGTTCAAATTGCCCCAAGTGCTATGTTCCAATTTAGTAACAGCTTCATGAAATTTCTACAATAACAGAACTACAGTGGGAAAAAAGCCATAAATAAATTTTAAACACGCCAATGGAAACCTCAGTTAGGCATTTTAAGTCCAAGCAGGAAATAACCGCTATAGCCCTCAGGTGTTTTCTGATAGCATTCTTAGCCTTTAGATTGGTGGACATACATGACCTCTTAGGATATTAAGACCTAATGTTAAGGAGGTTAAGTCAAGTACAGAGATTTGTGATGAATGATTAATAGGAAAGATAAATGTAGTCCAACACAATTTGGTTCTGGTCTAGACCTACAACATTTATACTTTCCACAGTCACAGTTCTAATCCATCAGCCTCAGGCACCCCAATATCAGTGCAGTTTCTTCTGGTAACTTCAGTTCATACCACTCATTACACAGCCAGGAAAGACCCAGAAGAAATATGAATGTTGTGGCTTAAGGTTAAGGGGTCACAGGGATTTCCTGATGTAGAATCACAGTCATGCTTATGCATGACTTCTCTTAGTATTACAGACAAAAGACAGCTCTGGCTTGAGGAAAATACAGAAAATCCCACAATCTCAGCCATGATGGATCCTACTCTTTCAAACTTCCAGCCAAAAGTAAAAACTCTTTCCACTCACAAGTTGCTTTTTGTCAGGTGTCTGGTCATGGTAATGAGAACAGTTTCTAACAAAAGTAGCTCAAAGCAAAAGACCAGTGCTCCCTGCAAGACAATAACAGAAGTTGTGGCTTTTCCTCCACATCCTCCTCAAGCTAATCATGGTTGCAGAAACCAGTGGAGCACATGATAGATGCATGCATTCAGTCTTGATAGGTCAGGGTTCCTGCTAACTTTCACTCACAGCTTTCTGTCCAACTGAGGCCTGGGCAGTCTGGACTGAGCAGGGCTTTTCAGATAGGAAGCCATGCCAGACTCTGAAGTCTGGCTCTGTTCTCCACTCAAGCACTGTTCCTATTTCCTGCACTAATGTTCTTGATGAGTTCCAAATTGACCTTCTCTCTTTTAATGTGTGTGAATAGCCATTTCAGAATCACACATATTAAGAAGAGAGTAGTTTGCCTATCGTTCATCCTTCCGGCAGTCATTCAGCCAGGTTAATGTCCATTACACAGGGCACAGCAGAGGTAGATGTTCCCTCCATAATGATAATGGACTGAAAATTTGAACCTGTAACCCAGCCCCTGTTAAATGTTGTCCTTATGAGATTTGCCTTGATCATGGTGTCTCTTCACAGCTGTAAAACTCTAGCTGAGACAGCCTAGTACCATTTCTGAACTGCCTTGCATCTCTACTTTCCTATAGGTAAGATGGGGATAATTACAAAAGCCCATGAATAATTAAAATTTAAAATGATATCAAGTTGTCTCTGAATCAGCAGAAATAAAGACCCGGATTTGGGTGTGCTGAACATCAGTGCCTGGGCTGGGCTAGTAGAAAATGCAGTTGTGTTCTGGCTGTGGGCTTCTGGATATTCAGAAATGCCTTCTCTATCTGCATCCTAACCCTGGCCTGGCTTCCCTTCTTATCCTTGGGATTTTAAAGCAGAAAATTCCTGGAGAAACTTTTCAACTTCTTTATCTCATCTCCAATTCCACATCCATGCTCATCACCATTTCATGTCTTGCTCCATCCAGGACCAGAGCCATGACACTAGCCAGATACACATCACCCAATGTGCCATGCTCTGTCCCACATCCCTGTGGATGAACATCTTGTAAAGTAGCTATGATGGCTTCCTATCTGAGTGTTAGGATTTTGCTTTGTGTTAAGGACTTCATTTCTTTGCAATGGCAAGGACAAGAATTTCATATGTGAATTCAATCTGTTTTTGTTATTAAACAGTTTGCTCCACTGCTCCTACTCATTCTGTGTGCTGCATACATTCCCCATCCCTAGTTTATTTCATCTTCTATATGTGATGGTTTAAATGAGAATGAACACAACAGACTCATATATTTTAATGCTTTGTCAGCAGAGAGTGGAACTACTTGAGAAGAAATAGGAGGTGTGGCATTTTTGGAAGACGTGTGTCCCTTGGGCCTGGATTTTGATATTTAAAAAGCCCACACAAGAATGTGTATGTGTGTGTTTGTATGAGTGTGTATGTGTGTGTGTGTGTGTGTGTGTGTGTGTGTCTGCCTGTATGTCAATCTGTCTAACTGTGTGTCTCTGTCTGTGTGTCTCTTTCTGCTGTGTTTCTCTTTCTGTCTGTATTTCTCTATTTCTGTGTGTCTTTCTGTTTCTGTCTCTGTCTCTCTGTCTCTTTATCTCTAACTCTTTGTCTCTGTGTCTCCCTTGCTGCTCTCTCTCTCTCTCTCTCTCTCTCTCTCTCTCTCTCTCTCTCTCTTTCTCTCTCTCCCTCCCTCCCTCCTCCCCACTCTCTCTGTCTTCCACCATCTCTGCCTATTTACTGAAAGCAGATAAGTATTGTAAAACTCACAGCTTCTATTCCAGCACCATGCCTGTCTGCTGTAAGATAATCAAGGACTAACCCTCTAAAGCTGTAATCAAGTCCACCAATATGTTGTTTTCTAAGAGTTACCTGGGTCATGGTGTCTCTTCACAGCAATAGATTAGAGCAGAAACTGCACAAGTTTTATGATTCTTTTTTACATATGCAACCTGCTGAATCAAAAAAGTGTATGTATAAGGCTGACCACTTAGAAATGGGCAAAATATCTTGGGTTCTTGTCCCTGTGGTAACCCTACCCCAAAACTCAGCTGCAATGACTGCCTCCCTTTCCCATCCTGGAGTGTTGACTGCTGCAGTCTTATGCAGGTCTTGAAGCACTTTATTTCTGAATCAGCACATTGCTGACATTCTTATTTGTGCTTTTCTGTAGATTTTGACCTGACTGTGTGTTTCACTTATGAAACTGACCAGGATCCATGTGACCACCCTGTCTCTAGTCTTCATATTCCAGTCATGGAGCTCACAAAATTACACGAAGGCTTCTTAGGTTGCAAGTTCAAACTTATAGCCCATTCCTCTATAAGCTCATTGTAGTGCTTGTCCTGCCCTGATAACCACTGCATAGACATCATAACTTATTTTACTGGCACTCAAAATACAGCTGAATCAGCAAACCCTCAAGCTGCTTCCCCAGAGTGTTCTGCTGGACATTCTTAAGTATGATGAACATGGAGGAAGCCCTCCTTGGGGAACTCTGGGGCTGTCAGGCCACAGAGTGTGGCAGTGATGAAGAGCTTAGCCTGAGCATCAGACATGGCTGTGAAGTGGGTGCTGCCCTGCCCTCTACAACTGCACTTCTGTCAGCATCACATTGGTCAGGTGGCTTCTCTCAGCATCACATTGGTCAGGTGACTCAGGACCCCTTAACGTGGGCTTATTTTTTTCTGGCTTCTCATGATTTTCTTTGAGAAAGGAAAAAAAAGTATTTCTCAAAAATAGAATGCTTTGATCTGTCTACACAAAAGGACAATGCTAGTTTATTCTTTCTAAATAATTTCTTATTCATCTCTTTTGATTTTTACTGCAATGAAAAGTCCCTTACCAAAACACCAAATTCTTTTTATAGTTGTTGTAAACATGAATGTAGAAACTACCATTCTTTATCTTTCTCTCAGACTCTATACTCAGAGCAATCATATTTCATCTTGTTATTGGTGATTGCTGCAAGAAGATAGATCATTTCTGAGCTAATGAGTTCTTGAATCTCATTTTATCAATGAATCTTCAGAATACAGTGTGTTGAGGATGGGCCCATACCTGAAATATCAATAGTCCAGTGGGATTTGCATAAGCCCTGTGGAGACAGTTGTCCCTGACACAGAGGCCACTTGTCTGTAGGTTAGAAAGTCAGCGTTTACCCGTGAAAATTGGTATCTATTTAGTTTTCACACAGATCCATAGGAATCCTACAAATATTTAAGGCCAATCTCAATCATTGTAATCTTGAAACCTCTGTTTTTATTTCAAAATAAATCATATCCTGGAAACTATTTATTAATAGTTCACAGATTTATTACATGGTTGGAGACCATAAATATAAGACTTTATACCAATTTTCTATCACTCTTGCTCAGTCTCAATTGTTAGACCTCTTGGGGAGTGGATTTTAAAACAACCAATACTTCCACAGTTGTGTTTATCACATTGGTAAAAAGCAATGTCAAGAGTTCAAGACTATTTGGTACTAGTGCTTGTTCATCCAAAAAAGAACCCATGAAGAGACCACTGTGAGATTCTAAAACAACATAGCATTTCTGTAGACAGCAGTCTATATATAAACCTTTGCAGAGGTTAGCAAGTAGACTGTGAATATCAGAACATACTTTTCAAAAATACCTATGAGGGTCTGAAGAAATGGTTCTATGGCTAAGAGTGCTTAGTTCCCCTCCAAAGAATTTAATTTCTAGTACCCACATCATGCAGCTCACAACTGCCTATAATTCCAGCTTCAGGGGACCCAATGCCCTGTTATGGCCTCCACAGTGGGCTACACACATGTTCAGATGCACAGATACAAGCACACATACATACACATGAGTAAAAAAGATAGGGTCTTTCAAATATAGTTATGAAATTATAGCATCCAGTTTTCAAATTTAAAACCAAGTATATTCGTGGCTTTTTTTGCATTGCTATACATTTAGTCTGATAAATATATATTCATACAAGTATATCATGTGTCATATATTTAAAAATAATATAGACTATATATTCAACACACACACACACACACACACACACACACACACATACATACACACACACATTCCTTGTTTAATGGCCTTTCTCGGGCCCCCAGTGGAGGAGCTAGAGAAGGAGCTGAAGGGGGATGCAACCCTGTAGGTGGAACAACAATATGAACTAACTAGTACCCCCTGAGCTTGTGTCTCTAGCTGCATATGTAGCAGAAGATGGCCTATTCGGCCATCATTGGGAAGAGAGGCCCCTTGGTCTTGCAAAGTTTATATGATTCAGCAAAGGGGAAGGCCAGGGCCAAGAAGTGGGAGTGGGTGCGTAGGGGAGCAGGGGCAGGGGGAGGGTATAGGGAACTTTCAGGTAGCATTTGAAATGTAAATAAAGAAAATATCTAATAAAAAAAATAATGGCCTTTCTTGTTCAATGCTGCAAATTCAGTTTCTTTGGCTTCATAGTTCACCCCAGTCCAGAACTCTGATGATTCTATATTCTGTTTTTGACCTACTTTACTTGTCTGCTACTATGATTGACCAAACTAACTTGGGGAGACAAGGATTTATTTGGCTTACAGCTTAGAGTCCATCACAGGGAATATCATAGTAAGAACCTGGTGTCAGGAACTGAAGGGAAGACCATGGAGTGTTGCCTCCCCCAGCCTTGAAGCAGGCTGATTTATACCTTGCTGCCAGGGAGCATGGGACCACCTGTGGTGGAAACTTCCACTTAGCAGGTTCTATTGCTCTACACCTGTCACTGCTCTCCTCCAAAACATCATAGCTACCTGCTGAGACCCTTGAGATACTCCAGAGACAGCATCTTGCAGATCACCTATAGACTGGCTATAGGCACCAAGAATGGAGTGGGGGGGATGGGCCTCCCCCCCCCCTTTATAAGCACAGATTCTTAGTAAACTAGTGGGTTTTGATCTAATACATTGTCTTAACATCCTTCCTTTTTTGCCTTCTAATCTCTTTCAGCCCCAGCCCATCTTTCAGGAGTACCTGTTTCCCATGGAGGAAGACTATGTTCTGACTTGATCTTCATGGCTTGCTCAGCTTGTTTTCTTTATCTTTTGTTGGTTTTTTGGTTGGTTGGTTGGTTGGTTTTGGTTTTTTGAGACAGAGTTTCTCTGTGTAGCCCTGGCTGTCCTGGAACTCACTTTGTAGACCAGGCTGGCCTCAAACTCAGAAATCTGCCTGCCTCTGCCTCCCAAGTGCTGGGATTAAAGTCATGTGCGACCATGCCCAGCTCAGCTTGTTTTCTTATGCAACATAGGGCCATCTGACCATGGTTGGTACTACCCATCATGATCTAGGCCTTCATGTTTTATTATTATTCATTAAGAAAATTTCTCATCAACATGCCCACAGGACAATCTATTAAAGACAAATGATCCGTTAACATTCTCCCTTTCCAGTTATGTTTAAGTTTGTGTCAAGTTGACAGAATCTGGCCAATATCTGTTCAAATGTTAGAGAAGAGTTTGGCCTTTATAACACCCACCAGGTATCAGGAAATTCTATAACAATGAGGTAAAGTCAAGCACAGGCAGAGTGTCATGATGTGATGCCAAGGGTGGCTCAGATTGTTGCAAAACTTAGCTGTTTGTGAATTTGTCAGTTACACAGCTTTTCCTAAAGTGTTTCCTACTATGCAAAGACCTATTGAGTAACCCCAATTTGAGAGTAGTGAACAATTCCTCATTAAGCTAAATCACACAAAACTACACTCTGAATCTTTTTGTGCTTGACTGCTGATGGTTTCTCATCAACTGTGAGTCATTGACATCTTTGTTATTAAATTGGGTAAAGTGTGATAAAATTCATTTCCAGTGTTTTTATAGTACCTTGCTTTCTGTGAAAATCTTGTTTTTCCAACACAACTGAAGCACATGTCTTCAATGAGGCACACAATCTCAACATCTGAAAGTCACAGAGGAAACAGTTGGGCCGTTAGTTAGATAGATGGTCTTTTTTATTTTTAAAGAGAACTTGGTAGAAAATTTAAAAAGTTACATTCTTAATGTCAGTAATGGGGATGTAACTGTTTACTCTATTAGATCATGGCCTGTCTGGTTTACAGATTTATTGAGCACCAGTCCTGTCCTCATTTATAGCAACTACCATATTCATCTAATGATCAATCCTCTCTTCTCTACATTTTAACCTTCTTTAAGCTTACCACCCACTCCATAAATCACCTGTTCTGTATTGAGTTAACCTCCACATCAGTAGGACTGCCAAAGTCTTCGTTTCCACATCATCTGCCCAATCCTCCCATCTTCTGTATAACTGTTTTCATAGAGCCTTTGCTCTATGAAAATATGGCCTCCCCATATTCAACCCAGTCTCTTGACAATACTTGTTAATTCCAGGCTTGCTACATTCAGATTCCGCAGTGTGTTGTTAGAGTCAAGACCTTGCACACACTCTTGGTGTCCTTGCTCCACTCACCACTGCTCACTTATCAGACACAGACTACCTGTTTAAATCTCTCACTCATGGGCTGGGGATGAGGATATGTCTCAGCTTGTAAAGCACTTCCCTAACATGCATGAATCCCTGGGGTTGATTCCTGGAGTCACTTAGATTATCTGTGGTGGCATATGCCTATTAACTCAGCATTGGAAGAAAAAGACAAGAAAATCAGAAGTTCAAAGTCATTCTCAGGTATATAGCAAGTTTGAGGCCTCCTTTGAATACATGAGACCCAATCTCAGTAGATAGATAAAGAGAGAGAGAAAGAGAGAGAGAGAGAGAGAGAGAGAGAGAGAGAGAGAGAGAGAGAGAGAGAGCTTTTAGTTATTCCTAAGTATATCTAGTATACATCTCATGTAGTTGGATTATTAAATATTAACAGAGACAAATTCTAAAATGAAAATGAATGTTTGCTGATCAAAACTGTAAGCTATAAGCTTAACTATTAACATATTTAGAAATAAATAACACACAATTGCATCCAAAGAATAATTGGCCTTTTTTTTTCTGAAACAGGGTTCCTTTGTATAACCCTGGTTGTCCTGGAACTCACTCTGTAGTCCAGGCTGGTCTCAAACTCAGAAATCCACCTGCCTCTGCCTCCCAAGTGCTGGGATTAAAGACATGAGACATTAGCCTTTGATGTATTTCTGTGATATTTAGAAGAAACTGGAAATGTGCCAAGATCTCTGCTTTAGCACATAACAAGAGAGCCAGGACATTGGGAGTATGAAGCAAAAGATGGTGACTTTGTTCCATCCCTACTGAGCACTTAAGGACACTGATCACTTTGCTTGGCATTATTGTCCAGGTGGAAGGAAACTCCAAGCAACAATCACTTACAGGAAGGAGGACACAGTGGGGTTTTGATGAGTCCAAGTTGAGAGATAAAAGCATAGAAAAACCAGAGATTGAAAAATGTCTCAGGAGAAATATGATGTAACAGACCCTACACTCCCACTTGCCAATAGGACATTGAGAAGGAAATCACAGGTCTGTCTAGGGTACTGATAAACTTTACTTACTTCCAACTTTTAAATGTACTTCTCAAGAGCAAAAAAAAAAAAATCCTGTAATGACTATATCTTTCCTTCTACACAAGCCACTGAGCTACATACAGCAAGAGGAATGGGAGAAAGGTAAGGGTCTATCTCCAACTTATTTCTGGATCTATAGTTACATCTTTTGTGTGCTTATATCCACATAACTCGAAATTGGGGCAGCATATTCAAGTTGTCATTAGGACCATGAGATGAAAAAATGAGCATCGTCCGTCTCCCTTTCAGTGAGTTTGGTGCAGACAGGCTGGACAGTGAGTGGTTAGAAGCTGCTAGCTAACATTCATGAGACTCCATCCTGATCTCCTTACAACTAAAGCTTTTGCTGCTGACCTGCTCAAGGGATGATCTCAAATCATAGACACTTATGACCAGAGAATGCACACAGTATTCCAGCAGACCTGAGGTAACGTCAATGCACATCCTCTTGCTCTGTGGGGTTGCATATGTCAGCCAGTGGTCTTGCCAAACAACAGAGAACAGTCAGCTACCCCACCCAATTCAGAGCAAAGGTATTGCCCAGCTATCTAGAGAAACAGAAAGCATGCTCTGACTGCTTAAGGCCAGCAGTAGCTGCTCATTCAGCACCACAAATTACACACCAAGCAGGGAGGAGGTGTGTCCTTGACAAAGAAAAATAAAAAAGAAGTGTATGTCCTCACAGATGCTCAACAACCAGGGGGGAAAAAGATGTAGCTTTATAAATCTCAATTGATTGGGAGTTCTCTGAAAGACATGAACAAAGTTACAACAGCATTGATTTTAAAACAGGGAGAGGAATGATAGGAAATACAGAGCAGTCTAATCCTCGTTAAAACTGTCAGTAGAGTTCAAGGATATGAAGACAAGAACTTAATTAAGATATGGAAGCAACATAGCAGCTGAATAAGCAACCATCCTCCTTAAGACACAAATTGGAACAGCTATTTTTTTCATCAGGATATATTAATCATACAAATTAACTGATTTTGCTAATGATGTTTCATATGTAAATGCAGTACCTAGATGGGATTCATACTTTCACCACCCTCTCTTCCCTCCCTCCTCTTGCTCTTCTACACCATCCCCTAAATAATCCCAAATTGTACTGTCATGTGGGATTTTTATTTTCAGTTTTCCAATCTCCTCAATATTCCTCAATCTGAAATAATTTCTTTGCTCATAGATGTTCGAATACACATTAGGAGTAGAAATAAGGTATCTTCCTTGATCACACTCCCCACACTTTATTGATTGGGTCAGAGTCTCTCACTAGTCCTAGAGCTAGGCAAATCCAGATGATCTGGCTTGCCAGCTCACTTTGGGAAACTTTTAAGATCTTACTTTATGAATGTGATGAAACCATGACCAAAAGCAACTTGGGTAGGGAAAGGCATCGTGGGTAGACAATGGTTTGTTTTGCTCACAGTTCCATATAATAGTTCATCATCAGAAACAGTGAGGACAGGAACTCTAGCAGGGCAGGGACCTGGAGGCAGGAGCCAATGCAAAGGCCATGGAGGGATGCTGCTTACTGCCTTGCTTCTCATGGATTGCTGAGCCTGCTTTCTTATGGAACCCAGGACTACCAGCCCAGGGTTGGCACTACAACAATGGGCCAGGCCCACCCCCATCAGTCATTAGTTAAGAAAATGCCTTACAACTGTATCTTATGGATGCATTTTTGAGGTTCCTTCCTTTTAGCTTGGGTGAAGTTGACATAAAACCAGCGAGCATCGCTTGTTTCTGCCTTCTGGGTGCCTGGATTTCAGGGTGATGATGCAGCTACCCAGCATAGAAGTAGGTTCTGGAGATCTGAACTCCATTCCTCATGTTTGCAGGACAAGTGCATTACCCACTGAACCATCTCCATGGCTTTGTACAAAGGAACTGGGGATCTGAACCCAAGCACTTGATGCACTGAGCCATATTCCAGCCCCTCATTATTTCCTCTATAGCTGAACAAACCTGGTGTGTGTGTGTGTGTGTGTGTGTGTGTGTGTGTGTGTGTGTGCATGCATGAGTGTGTGCTTGTATTTTCTTTATCCATACATCTTTTTATGAGCATGTAGGTTGTTTCTATAAATTGACTATTCTGGAAAAAGACCACAATAAACATAACTATAACTATAATAGTTATAATTGTCTCTATTGTATACTGACTTTGATTTCTTGAGCTGTACACCCAGAAGCAGCCTATGTAGAGCCTATGAGAATTTTAGCTCTACTTTTTAACTGATAGCCACACTGGTTGCCTTACTGACTGCAATAACTTATATTCCCTCCAGTAGTCAAGGGATCTGTTCTCACTGTGCTCTCACCAGCACCCATTCCTGTTTATTGCCTTAGTGATGTTCGTTTGGCCTGGGATGATCATTTTAATTGAATGTGTGCAGCATGAAAAATTGGGGTAGCTTCAATCTTCTACCTGTGGATTTCCTGTTTAATAGCATTGTTTCCTGAAGAGGCCATCTTACTTACCTTTGTTGAGTGTCAGATGGAAGCAGCTGTGTGGTTGTACAGTTGCATCCTCTAATCTACAACAATGGTCTCCATTTTCCATTTCTTGGGCTGGTATCACTCTTGGTTCATTGGTACAGGTCAGTATTTGAATCCAGACATTGTGATGCTTCTAGCACTGTTCTTGCTCAGGATTGTTGTCATTTCTGGCCTTTTGTGCTTCTATATGAATTTTAGGGATTTTATTTCTATTTGTGCAAGAATGTAATTGGACTTTTGTGGAGACTCCCCTGAATCCATTTTCATATTACTGATGCAGACAATAGACAGACATCGATCTTACCAAACTTTAAGTGTCTTCTTCAATTTCTTTCCTCTGAGGCTATTTCACAATTCCATTCTTTCTCCTAGGAAAGAATACTTATACTTACTCCTAGGAATTTCCTGGGTCGCTGACTATGATTATTGTCTGGATTTCTTCTTCAGTATATTTCCTGTGATGGTTTGGATATACTTGACCCAAAGAGTGACACTATTAGAAGGTGTAGCCTTGTTGGAGAAAGTATGTCACTGTGAGTGTGGGTTTTAAGAAGCTCATCTTAGCTGTCTCGAAGCCAGACTTCTCCTTAGGCCTTCAGATGAAGATGTAGAATTCTCAGCTGTGCCTGCACCATGCCTGCCTGGATGATTCCATGTTCCTGCCTTGATTATGAACTGAACCTCTGAACCTATAAGCCAGCCCCAATTAAATGTTGTCATAAGAGTGCCTTGGTCACGGTGTCTGTTCCTACTTCTATATAAAAAAAAGAAGTACATTTTAAAAATTATCTGTAAATGTTTCCATTTCTTCTAGATTTTTCCAGTTTATCTGATAACAACTCTTCAAAAATATTCCCTAGTAATCTTCTGTCATTATGCCCTCTCTTTAATCTCTAATTTTATTTGGTCTTACCTCTGTCACTTTAGGTTTGTTTAGCTGATGGTACTAAGGCTAGTTTAGCTTCACAGAGGACCAGCTCATCTTATTGGTTCAGTGTATTGTTCTTTAGTGTCCACTTCCTTGAACTTTGCCCTGATCTTGATTGCCTCTATCTATCATCTAGGGTTTGTCTAGTTCTTGGTTTTCTAAGACTTTAGAGTTGTTTTACTTTGGTCTGATTTTTTTTTTAACCAAAGCACTCCTGGCTATAAGCTACCAATTAGCATGCCTTTGCTGTATGTGCAACTTATGTAAGCTCTGTTTTGATTTTCATAGGTTTCTAGGATTTTTTTTTAAGTAGCATGTTTTGTCATTTATTTTTCCAATATTACTTTTATATTTCAGCTTATAATTTAGTAACATTTCTTCCTTCCATTTTCTCTCTCCAAGCCCTCCNACATTTACCTCCCCAACCTTCTCATTTTTCCCTAATTGTTATTCTATACATATATGTATCTATATATATCAGATACATAAATATATCCTATATATACATACATAGGATATATATTTTTCCCCTAGGTATAACCTGTTTGGTCTGCATACTGTTACTTGTATGTATGTTTTAGGGCAGACCATGTGATGATTTTATCTCATATTTCCTTCATAATTTCTTTATCCAAATAAGTTTTTATCTCCATATACTTTTAAATTTTCATAGTTTCTTTGCTATTGGTTTCTTGGTTTATTCTACTATGATCTTGTAAAACAAAGAAATCATTTCAATTCATTTCTATATGTAAAGAATTGGGTTATTTCATTTTTTGAGAATTTAATACATGAGTACTATATGTACATCATTTCTACAGCTTCTCTCCCCACTCCAAATCCTCATGTGTACTCCTCCAATGTGCTTCCCCATAAAATCCATAACCTCTTCTTTATTACTGTAACACATGTATGCATATATGCATATACATACATACATACATACATACATACATACATATACACCTACTTACATCAACCTGAGATCATTTTGTGTTGCTTGATTGGATGTGTATTTAGAGCTGATGACTTGGGATTGCATAATCTATCAGGAGACTTACCCCTTAAGAGAACATATTCTCTCCTCTTTTTTTTTTAAGCCAAGGTGTTTATGTCACTTACCTATAAGATGGTTCATAAACACAATAGAAGGGCTTTGGCACTGTGGAGGAGGGAAGTATCCCAAGCCTCTTAGAGTAAGAGGATCTTGTACATGAGTTGCAGCTTGTGAGATTTCCCCCATCCACACTGGTATGTCAGCAGCTGATATTGTCATTATGAGGTCCTGCTCAAGCAATCGTATAACAGAGATTTCATGGGTCACCTAAATTGTGATCTCCCTTAGAGAAGAATGTGTATTCTAGACCTATCACATGGAATATTCTCTATATGTAAAGTCTCTTTAATCTATGGGATAGTTTAACTCTAAAGTTTATTTGTTAGTACTTTCTCTGGATAATGTATTTATTGGTGAGGGTGGAGCATTCAAGTGAACCACTATTTTTGTTCCTGGACCTATCAATCATATATATCCAATTATTTGCTTTAAAATTGTATGTGCCAATGTTTAGTGCATATGTATTTTCAATCTGTATATTCTCTCTTTTCAATTTTTATTAACATATCAACTATGTAATGGGTTTTCCTGTATCATATTTATATTGTACACATTGTATTTTCATCAAATTCAACCTCCATTATATTCTCTCAACACCCCCAGTTCCTACTGATCTCCTCCCTCTTACCAACTACTGCTTTTTTTGGAGGGGTGTGTTCTGATCCTCATGTCTTCCTTTTGGATCACTCTCTTTACTATTATGCAATGGGAGACTTCCTCTCAAATGACTAGTTTTGACTTAAGTCTCATCTGCTGGAGGTGGAGATGGGTATGGCTGTTTCTGCCTCTCTTCCTTCACTTTCTTGACCCTTTGTCTTCATCCTTTCACTCTCAGAGAATATTTTTGCATTGAGGGATGCTTCCTATACTCAACCAGCATTTCTATCTTGCCCTTCCTAGTCTTTCTAAAGGAGAGTTAAGACTGTTTAGTATTGGGTTATTATTGAGGAATATATTCAGAGGCTTCTAATTTGATGTAATAATTTTATTGGTTGGTTTTAATGCTTTATCTCCTCTCCTCTCCTCTCCACTTCTCTCTCTCTCTCTCTCTCTCTCTCTCTCTCTCTCTCTCTCTCTCTCTCTCTCCTCTTTCAGACACACACATACACATACACACCACACACACACACACACACACACACACACACACACACACACACATTCATCTTTCAAGCTTTCTGGTTTACTTAATACATTACTCTTACTAGCTTCCAACACTTCACCTATTCCTCTTGTGTAATCCTTTCCTGCTGGGCTCTGGTGTGTGGAGATATCTGTCTTCCTTGAAGGTGTAGGATCTCTTGGGAGTCTGTGGTGCTCAATGGGTGGCCATGAATTTCTTACTTATGCCTGTCTGGGGGAGGGGGTTATTCACTACTCTGTCACTTCAAGGAATAATATTGACAAAAAGCAATCTTGGTTGACATGAGAGACATCCAGACTTCCTTTTCTTTTTATCAAGTGCAGGGCTGTAAGAACACGTGTTTCTGCATTTTAGAATTCCAGACAAAATTTTGTTGTGTTTCACTTTGTAATTTGGTTAAACTCTTTGATTCTTGGGTTTGATATCTTAATAGTGGCCCAGAGCTCTCAAAAGTTACAGTTATGTCCATCTGTCTTTTCCTTATTGCTTCATGGATATAATGTTTCCTTAACCCAGTCTTCAGTTCCTGCTCCTCTTCTGCATGGTGTAGTCTGCTGCTCACTGTTCCTGCTGAGATGTAACTTAATGTGTATTTTTATTATTATTTTCTTTATTTACATTTCAAATGCTGTCCCAAAAGTTTCCTATACCCATCCTCTGTCTTGCTACCTCTCTTCCCAGTGATGGCTAATTAGTCCATCTTCTGCTACATATGCAGCTAGAGACTCGAGCTCAGGGGGTACTGGTTAGTTCATATTATTGTTGTACCTACAGGGTTGCAGCCTCCTTCAGCTCCTTGGGTACTTTCTCTAGCTCCTCCATTGGGGACACTGTGTTCCATCCAATAGCTGGCTGTGAGCATCCACTTCAGTGTTTGCCAGGCACTGGTATAGCCTCACAAGAGGCTGCTATATCAGGGTCCTTCAGCAGAATCTTGCTGGCATGTGCATTAGTATCTAGGTTTGGTGGCTGATGATGGGATGGATTCCTGGATGGGGTAGTCTCTAG
>NW_018391607.1:38002-55340 GCF_900095145.1 Mus pahari
TCTGTCTCTCTCTCTCTCTCTCTCTCTCTCTCTCTCTCTCTCTGAAACAAGGTGTCTCAGTGTAACCCTTGTCCTGGTACTCACTTTGTAGACCTGGAACTTATAGAGATCTTCTGCCTCCCAAGTTTTGGGAACAAAGGTGGCACTACTGCCTGGGTACAGATAGAGTCTGAAACTTTGTTTTTGCAGAGAAACAGCCTATCAACCTTGTCTCTTTGATTGCAGCCCTACTCAGTTCAAGAGAATTATGCCCCACCTCCTATGCCTTTGTTTACCATTCTATGATAGGGTTTATTGTTTCCTCTGTAAATCTAAAGTTCAGTATATCTGGGTTTTTCCTTGTCTTGGTGTACAGTGTGGTGTTATTCCTCCTGCCCATAATAGGACTTACTTCTCCTGACAGCATTACAGCTAATCAGCAGAAATGCAGGAAGGTCCCAGAAAATTTGCTATATTTCCCCAATCTGTCCTCATTGTGGAAAGCCTATTCATTCACCACAGCATGTTCAGGAGAACTGAGAGAACTAGGCACCATAATATAATCCCTGGTTTTAATTTTTTTTTTTAAGACACCCTAGAAGCATAAAAGGAAAGATTCCTGTATCACCTCTCCCCATAACAGGGAGAGATCCCTGTTAAATCATGAAAGTAACCTAAATTGAGTCCAGATCTTAGAGTTAAATCTTGTACCAGGTATTTCACTATGACACCTGGGACTAGTCAGAAACCCACATTACCTACTCCTAAGCAAGTGGCCCAGAACTGAGCCTCTAGAACTACACAAGCCCAGGCTAATGGCTGTCTCTCCCATCTCTACCCCACCTCACTATGACAGAAGACTAGACCCACTGGGAGATGAGGCAGGAAAGCGAACCTGTGACTTAGCCTTACAGAATATCAGACCTACTACGATGAGATTCAAAACTAGACAGATCTAAAACACCTCATCCACTGGCCAGCATTTTCATACTGATTCTTTAATCCCACCCTAACAGCACCACAGAGACTGTCCCCTAAAGGGACAGGCTTTGCTTTCACTTGCTGCAACAGCAGCCTTAGTCTGGGCTTTAGGGGATCCCTAACATAGTGCAGAGTCCTTCATCCATTAGCTCTCTGGTGCAACTGACTTCAGTATATCCCAGCATCCATCTCTCATCCTCAGATGGCACATAACCTACTAAAGTCCCAGCTACTGATTTAAGACAAAGTAGAATCCTCAAGGTGTTGCCTTAGAATTAAGTGTGAGCCAAATAGATGTCTGTTCCCAAGACAGAGACTGTTGTGAAGCCTCTGGACCTATCCCCATGCCAGATGGGAAGAACAGTAGCCCTCTGTTAGTTGGGTCCTGCCCTGGCCTGCTTACCTGTATCTGAGCATGCTATTGTTAATCATGAATTTTCCTCAACAAAAGGAAGACTGCAACAGAAATATCCTGTTCCTCCCAAGTGCTGCATGGTCTCTGTGGGCTTAGGGATGTCAGTGTTTCCTACCACAATGCCCACTATGCCCCTCTCCCAATCCCAGGCAATAAGGACAGAGGAAAAAATGTGAAATCAACACCAAACCATTGTATGGGAGCTATGGCTACACCACAGCTAGAAAGAGTGCTACAGTGCACATGCTGGTGAGCAGAAGAGGTGCCTGCATCTAACACAGAGCCAGAGCCAGTGGAGACTTCTGAATGCAAATTTCGCTTTATGTGGTCCTGTTAACACCATCTCTGAACTTAAGAGAAACCTGGGCTTGGTATGCCTCCTAGTGGTGAAATAGTGAAAACACCGCCCAACCACCACCACCACCCCACCCCACCCCACCCTACCCCCAATCCAGCCAACAGCAAGATCACCACAAATCTCAAGTTTGGGAGCTCAGAGTACATGAGCAAGCTGCTTCGAATCTCTAGGTGCACACAGTCAGATTGTGAGAACTAGATCCATAACCCATTCCTTAAATATATAGATGGTGTGCTTGCCAACACACTAAAGAGGCTTCAATGAGGCATGAGGGTTGTATTTGTATTTAGCACACATAAGCCTCAGCTTCCGTCCACAGCACTAGAAGTAAAGAGACCATGACTTTCACTAATGAATAAAATAAAGGAAGGGAGTTCTGGGAAGATTATTCAGTTGGTAAAGTGCCTTTTGCACAAGCATGAAGCCCAGAAATCAAACACCTGGCATTACACATCAAAACTAGGCGTGGCACATACCAATAAAGAAAGCAGAGACAGGAGAGTCCTTCCAGGCTTGGGGGCCAATTAGTCTAACTAAATGAGTGAGCAGTAGGCTCGGAGAGATGCTCTAAATTAAAAACTAAGCTATTGAGCAATTGAGCAAAACAACTATGGACATAAGTCTCTGCTCATTCCCCAATGTATACAATTACACACAAACACATGCAGACACACACACACACATATTGTCACAATACACAGACAAAAAAAACCAAAACCCAAGTAAAATCATCCAAAAAGATGGAAAATGTGACATTTCTAAAAATTCATTACTTTCAAAATGCCAAAGATGAAACTTAATGGAAAGGTCCATAAAGAGTGTGTCTCAACATAATAAACACCACACTCAGTGAGGCCCAGTTCATATCATAAGAAAAACTGAAAGGCTTTTCTCTAAGATTTCAAATAAAACAAGAAAAGTCAAGGATGGGTTTTGCTGTATTATTCAACATAGTAGTTGTCCTAGTTAGGGTTTTACTGCTGTGAACAGACACCATGACCAAGGCAATTCTTCTAAGAACAATAATAACTTGATGGTGGGTTTAAAAGTTCAGAGGTTCACTACATTATCATCAAGGCAGGAGCATGGCAGCATCCAGGCAGGCATGCATGGTGCAGGAGGAGCTGAGAGTTCTACATCTTCATCTGAAGGCAGCTAGCAGAATAGTGACTTCTTTACAACCAGGATGAGGGTCTTATAACCCACACCCACAATGACACACATAGTCCAACATAGCCACAACTAATCATGTCACATCATGAGCCAAACATATACAAACCATCACAGTACTAGAAGTCCTTTCTGCTGAGTTCAGAAAAGGTAAAAGATGTAAATATTAATTAATAGTGAGAAGGTCCAGTCCTGACTTTTTCAGGTGACGAGATCTAACAAATTAACAGCACTAAGTCCCCCAATCACTAGAACGAATGAATGAACTCACACACACAGAGGATGCTAGAGAAAGCTGTGACCCCAAGGAACACACTGACAATGACCTCTTTCATCCAAGTAGGCCCCAACTCCCAAAAACATAACAATCATATGGAGTCTACCAATGATCTAATATATTTATTGTGTCCATTCTCATCAGCTGATCTCTGGAGGTGACTTTACACACATATAGAAAGATATCCTTCATGGACTTCCCACGTGTTTCTTAACCTAATGAAATTTACAGTCAAGATGCACTGTGACAAAGTCTGCCCCTTCCCAACCTGACACCCCAAAACATCACTTTAAACTGCACAGTTTCGTGGTTGATTCTCAAATGCCTTCTGTCTCTCTCACAACAAAAAGTCCACACAGTCCTCTACCCAGTCCAACTGCAAAAATCCCCAAAGCTTTAACAGATTGAACATTATAAATTCAGACTCTCCTAAGACTCAGAATGCACTTTCAGCCATGATTACCTATAAAAATATAAAAATTATATACTCCCATCAAACTGTGACACAGAGTAAACATCGCCATCCCAACGCAGATAATTGGAGAAATGGAGAGAAAGATCATATCACAACAAGAACAAAACCCAGCAGGAAGCACACTGTGGCTCATGTCCAATATCTAGGGCAAATGATATCATGATCTAGGGGTGCAGTCTTGGGCATCTAAGACCCTAGAGACTTGCTGTTTGCCACCCGCTTGGCCTCCCTCTAAAGCTGGTTCCACTTGGTATCTGTGCCTTTCTAGTGCAGAATTCTTTACATGTGGCATCTCCAACATCCTGGGATTGGCAATGCAGTTGAGATTTTGACCTGAAAAACTTGCAACACTCTTGGTGGGGTCCTCTGTAAAGAATGCCACCCTACCACACACTGCCAGACTTTCTAGCTTTCCTTTGGAATTCCAGTGCAAAATTCCACGATCCATACACTTTTGTATTCTGGATGCTCTAAAGACCAATGGCTACATCTAATATCAACTCAAGCAGTATCTGGAATCACAAGGGTCATGACTCAAATAGCCTCTGAGAATCTTGGCAAATGAACCTGAGAAATCATATCTACTGGTATAAGAATATCCTGTGGTACCATTTGTCTCATAGGAAAGTCTTTCAATTTACTAGTTTACACTGTTGAACATGCAATGTATAGAGTCTGGCCAGAGAATATTGAAAGACCCTCAGGAATATTTCTCTTTATTGGACATGGTATATCTTGTTTGTTTGGTTTGGTTGGGTTGGGTTGGAATTTTTGTCAACACAATACAAACCTGGAGAAAACAAGAGAGAATTGAGAAAATGTCTCCTTCAGATTGAATGGCAGGCAAGTATGTAAACATTTACTTCACTAATGATTGATACAAAATGGCCACACACACTGTATGCTGACTAATCATTGAGTAGAGATCTAGTTAACTGTGGTTCCCCATGTGATGTAGAACATCACTGTGGGAGTGTGTAGTTATTTATAGCATCATGTTAGGAGTCTATAATTATATATAGCATCAAGCTAGGGGTGTGTAGTGATGAAGAGCATCATGGTGGGATGGTGTAGAGCATTCATGTTGGCACGTGAAGTATTGTAGAACATCACAATTTCATCAGTATGTCATGATGATTAGCACCAAGGGAAAAGTGTGTAGTGATGCAGGCATCATGGGGAGAGTATGTAGTGGTGAACGGCATCATAGTCTTGTAGCAATGTGAGGAGACAGAGCCTTGAGCAGCACTGCAAGAGATCAGGGATGAGTATTAAAATGGGTCACATGGCATGATCAGAAAATTACTCCTCAGTCTGATTAAGTTTAGTTTTTTTTCACCCGTATTAAACAAGAATTCTCCAAACCTAAGTACTCAAGTCAACAATCTAAATATAACTTGTTCCTTTTGAAGTTACTGGTTCAATATAACAAATACCTCATGCCCTGAAATTAATGTTGAACATTTCTAAGCCCCATAATTGGAAAGAAAAGATTTACTAGATTTCCACTGACTTCCTTTTCTATTCTCTTTGGACCATAGTGGCCGGTGTCTCTTAAGAGAGCACAAGCAGGAAGCCCTGCATTCATTCTTGGGTGCCTATCTTCATCCTCTATTGGCCTGGAAGCCCTCTATGAATTCCTGAACTAAGGAAGAAAGTTTCCAAACTCTGATTTTTCTTCCTAGACCACTGCTATTTCCTTCCATCTTGTCAATATCTTTTCCTCACTCTTTCTATACTTTTCTTAAGCTGGATGATTTCTTTTTCTTTTTTTTTTTTAAAAACTCCTTTATTTTTGAGATTATAATTATACTAGTCCCCAGCACTCATTCCTCCTTCTAAACCCTCGGATGCATTTCTTCTTAGTCACTATATATATATATATATATATATATATATATATATATATATAGTATGGATGTGCTTCTTTTTTTATGTAAAAAATTCAATCCTGACTGAGTATTTAATGCTACAGGACATAGAGCATCTTCTATGCTGTTCAAAGTTGACTGGCATTTGGATTTTGTAACTTAATGCCAAGATACAGTACAAAATACTAGAAGTATGTTTAGTTCCATATATGTCCCAATAACAAGTTAAAATTTACCTAACATTTTTAAAACAAAATCTACGTCAATATCTCAATGAGAAGCCTTTTATTTTTGAGAGAGGGTTTCTACATCTAGACCTTGCGGATTTGAAACTTTTATAATCTAGCAGCTGGATGCTTTCTTAATCTACAGCATTGACTGCCATCTCAGAGTTGGATATTTACTGGCTTTAGATATTTCTTCTCTGGCTTTTCTCCCATCCACATATAATCAATACACCCAGGTGATGATTCTGAGTGACTACTCAAAGGAGAGGGACATTCTCCATGATTTGGAGGTTCTTAATAAGTTGCCTGTCCTCTGTTAACCTGCATTACTTGTCCTGAAACACAAAAACCATTGTTCCTAGCAGGCAAGCTAGGCCAGACATATAATTAATGATCATAAAATGTACATTATAATCACCTGAAAATCTCATAATAAAACTCATCACCTTATACAGTTAGTATGTTGTGGGATCCTCTTAAATCCAACATAAGTCCAAAATAACTCTAATATTATGCCAGTACAGATGACAAAAATTCATTGTAATCAAGCAGATTCTTGTCCATGGGGCCAAAGAATAGACCCAAGAGCTAAATTACAACCTTGAAGGAATGTTTTACAGATAATTTAAGGGATGGAACCTTAATGAAAGGCGAGAAGAACGGGCTGTAGCATTGTCCAATCATGTTTTGACATGAGGGGTTGAGCAAGGGAGTTTTTACCAATCAGGTTAGGAGTAAGTTCCTAGGCCTGGGAAGAGAAATTTAGTTTGGCCCTGCCAGCAAGATGCAGGAGTTTCCCCTGAGATATCTGGACTCTGACAACTATTTCCTTATACTAGAAGCTGTGCGGCTACTGGGAAGTCCTCAGCTCCCACTGGGTCCTGGGATTTAGTTTCTATGATTAAATGGAGTTTGAAAATGAAATCGTAGTTCTTAGAATTGGTTCCTTTTGCTTGTTCCCAACAAATGTGTATTAATAAAATATGTCTTAACAAAAGGTGTGTTCAATAAAAATAACCCTGAGACTGCAACTCACACCAGTCAGAATGGCTAAAATCAAATACTCAGCAGCACATGAGTGACAGCAGATGCTGGTGAGGATGTGAAGAAAGAGGAACACCCCTCCATTGCTGGAGGGAATGTTTGCTGGTACAACTACTCTTGGAATTAGTTTGATGGTTCCTCTGAATATTGGACATAGTCCTACAGGAGGATACAGCAATACCACTCCTGGGCATATACCCAGAAGATGCTCCAACATGTATTAATGACACATACTCCATTATGTTCATAGCAGCCTTATTTATAATACCCAGAAGCTAGAAAGAACCTAGATTTTTCTCAACAGAGGAATGGATACAGAAAATGTGGTACATTTGCACAATGGAATACTACCCAGCTTTTAAAAATGGTGAATTCATGAAATTCTTAGGCAAATGGATAGAACTAGAAAATATCATCCTGAGTTAGGTAACCCAATCACAAAAGAACACACATGGTATGCACTCACTGATAAGTGTATACTAGCCCAAAGCTGCAAATAACCAGGATAAAATTCAAAGACCACATGAAGCTCAATAAGAAGGAAGACTAAAGTGTGGGTGTTTTGGTCCTTCTTAGCAGGAGAACAAAATACTCACAAGAGCAAATATGGAGATGAAGTGTAGAGCAGACACTAAAGGCAAGGTCACCCAGAGAATGGTCTACCTGGGGATTCATCCCATATACAGTTACCAAACCCAGACACTATTATGGATACCAAAAAGTGCATGCCAACAGGAACCTGATATACCAGTCTCCTGAAAAAGCCTTGTCAAAGCCTTGAAAATACAGAGGGAGATGGTAGCAGACAACCATTGGACTAAGTACCGGGTTCCTAATAGAGGAGTTAGAGAAAGGACTGAGGGAGTTGAAGTGGTTTGCAGCCCCATAAGAAGAACAACAATATCAACCAACAAGACCCCTACCACCAGAACTCCAGGGACTAAGCCATCAATAAAGGAGTACATGTGGCTCAAAATGCATATGTAGCATAGGATGGGTATATCATGCATCAATGGAAGAAAAGGTCCTTAGACCCATGAAGGCTCCATAATTTTCCCAGTGTAGGGAAATTGAGGGTAGAAAGGTGGAAGTGGGTGTGTGAGTTGAGGAAAACCCTCATAGAAGCTGGGGGAGGGATGATGAGATGGGGGTTTCTGGGAGGGGGGGAAGAGGGAAAGGGTATAATATTTGAAAAGTAAATAAAGAAAATATCCAATAGAAAAAAACAAAACAAAACAAAACAAAACAAAACAAAAAAGAAGTAAAAAAAAAAAAGGTGTGTTCATAGGGAAGAGGGAAGACCTCGTTTCTTTTTTGTGTTCCCAGCAGCAACAGTGCAGGTTTTCTGGACCTAAACACCTCAGCCTCGCCAATGGCACCCACAACAACAAATCCATGGAAGTAACCATACCTAGAAGTATCAGCATCTGGATCCTGATCCCAACCTTGATGATCATCATCTTCGGACTGGTTGGGCTGACAGGAAACACCATTGTGTTCTGGCTCCTGGGCTTCTGCTTGCACAGGAATGCCCTCTCAGTCTACATCCTAAACTTGGCCCTGTCTGACTTCTTCCTCCTCTGTCACATCACAGAATCCACAATGCTTCTTCTCAAATTTTCCTATCCCAACAGTATTTTTCTTGAGTGCCTTTACACCTTCAGGATGGTTCTCTACATCACAGGCCTAAGCTTGCTCAGTGCCATCAACACTGAGCACTGCCTGTCTGTACTGTGCCTCATCTGGTATTGCTGCCGCCACCCAGAACACACATCAACTGTCATGTGTGCAGTGATCTGGGTCCTGTCCCTGTTGTTCTGCATGCTGAATAGATTTTTCTGCATTTTCATAGTTATCAATTATGAAAACCACAATGTGTGTCCAGCATCGAACTTCTTTACTACCACATACCTGATGTCTTTGTTTGTAGTCCTCTGTCCAGCCTGGCTTTACTGGCCAGGTTGTTCTATGGTGCTGGATGGATGAAATTTACCAGATTATGCATGACCATCATGCTGAGCCTTTTGATTTTTCTCCTCTGCGAGTTGCCCTGTGGTATCTACTGGTTCCTGTTATTCTGGATTAAGAATGATTTAAGTGTAGATGATTGTAGACTTTATCTGGCATCAGTTGTTCTGACTGCTATTAACAGCTGTTAATAGCAGTCAGAACAACTGACTGCTATTAACATTTATTTTTTCGTGGGCTCCTTCAGGCATTGGTTGCAGCAGCAGACCCTCAAAATGGTTATAAAGAGGGCACTGCAGGACACTCCTGAGATAGCTGAAAACATGGTAGAGATGTCAAGAAGCAAAGCAGAGCCATGATGAAGAACCTCTGCCTGGACCTCAGAGGTGGTTTTGGAGTGAGCACTGCCTGACTGCACTTGACCACTGTCCACTCTCCTCTCAGCTGACTGACTTGACATGCCTCAGTGGTCTACCAACATCTTCAATAGCACTCTAATAACTTAGTTTTTCTACCTATCCCAAGTAATAGCATTAATCAGAAAGTATCATGACTGCATCCTTCTTGACATTAATCAAATTCTCATGCTAACTTCCTCTGAAGCTTTCTTGCTGTTTCTTTGCAACTTTTGTTGCCATGGAAATAGCCCAGGTCCAGAGCCATGACTTTCTTGTCTGTGATTGTTCTGTACCTGAATGTAAAGACAAAGGAGACAGGAAATGATCCTGTGACACAGTGCTCCATAACAGGAGAGCTGGTCTCCCAGGAGTGCAGAAAAGCCTGTGAGCACAGGGAAGACCATGACTTCTGCTCAAATGGATGTGCCTGGAACACTCAAAACACAGGAACAGAGGAGCAGCTTGGAACAGGATAATTCCAGTTTCCATCCACAGCCTAGAGTTGACCCTGTGCCATGGCTTTCCATACCCAAATTCCTCCCAGTAAGAACTGGTCTACCAGGAGTACTGACACAGAGGCTTGCAGGAGGGACAAGCCACAGTCAGAGACAGCAAGACAATCTAACACCAGAGATAACCAGATGGCAATAGGCAAGGGCAAAAACAAAAGCAATGGGAACCAAGGCTACTTGTCATCATCAGAACACAGTTCTCTCAACACAGTGAGCCCTGGATACTCCAATACGCAAGAAAAGCAAGACTCTGGATTAAAGTCACATCTTATGATGAAGATGATAGAGGACTTTAAGAAAGACATAAATAACTCCCTTAAAGTAATCCAGGAGAAAACAGATAAACTGGTAGAAGTCCTTAAACAGGAAACACAAAAACCTCTTAAAGAATTAGAGGAAAGCACAATCAAACAGGTGAAGTAATTGAACAAAACATCCAGGATCCAAAAAGAGAAATAGAAACAATAAAGAAATCATAAAGGGAGAAAACCATGGAGGTAGAATGCCTAAAAAAGAGATCAAGAGGCATAAATGCAAGCATCACCAACAGAATACAAGAGATAGAAGAAAGAATCTCAGGTACAGGAGATACAATACAAAACAATGATACAACAGTAAAAAAAAAAAAATGAAAATGCAAAAAGCTCATGACAGAAAGCATCCAAGAAATCCAGGATACAATGAGAAGACCAAAACTATGGGTAATAGGTATAGAAAAGAGTGAAGATTCCCAACTTAAAGGGTCAGTAATTATTTGCAACAAAATTATAGAAGAAAACTTTCCTAACAAAAGAAAGAGATGCACATAAACATACAAGATGACTCCATTAATCCAAGTAGACTCGACCAGAAAAAAATTCCTCCCATCACACAATAGTCAAAACATGAAATGCACAAAAAATAAAGAATATTAAAATCAGTAAAGGAAAAGGGTCAAGTAATATATAAAGGCCGACCTAGCAGAATTACACCAGACTTCTCAGGAGCGAATATGAAACCTAGAAGATCCTGCACAGATGTCATATATTCGCTAAGAGAAATCAAATGCCAGACTAGTCTACAATATCCAGCAAAAATCTTAATTACTATAGATTGAGAAACCAAGATATTCCATGACAAAATCAAATTTACACAATGTCTTTCCACAAATCCAGCCCTACAAAATATAATAGATGGAGAACGCTAACATAAGGAGGGAAACTATACCCTAGAAAAAGCAAGAAAGGAATATTCTTTCAACAAACCATAAAGAAGATAGCCACACAAACAAAAATAATATGAAAAATAACAAGAAGCAACAATCACTATTCCTTCATATCTCTTAACATAAATGGATTCAATTCCCCAATAAAAAGACATAGAAAAACTTACTGAAAAGTAAACAGGATCCAGCATTTTGTGCATACATGAAACCCACCTCAGCATCAAAGACAGATACTACCTCAAGGGTAGAAGGCTGGAAAACAATTTTCCAGGAAAATGGTCTCAAGAAACAAGTTTGAGTACCATTCTAGTATCAAATAAAGTCATCATTCAACCAAAAGTTATCAAAAAGGATAAGGAAGGGTACTTCATATTCATCAAAGGAAAAATCTACTGAGAAGAACTTGCAATTCTGAACATTTATGCTCCAGATGCAAGAGCACCCACATTCATAAAAGAAAGTTTACTAAAGCTCAAAGCACACATTGCACCTCACACAACGATAGTGGGAGACTTCAAGACCCCATTCTCAGCAATGGACAAATCATGGAAACACAAACTAAATAGAGACACAGTGCAACTAACAGAAGTTATGGACCAAATGGTTTGAACAGATATCTATAGTGCATTTCATTCTAAATCAAAAGAATATGCCCTTTTATCAGCACCTCATAATACCTTCTCCAAAACTGACCATATAATTGGTCAAAAAAACAGGCCTCAACAGATACAAGAAGACTGAAATAATCCCATGGATCCAATCAGATTACCACAGACTAAGGCTGGTCTTCCATACTAAAAACAACAGAATGTCCACATACACATGGAAGCTGAACAATTCCCAACTCAAGGATAACTTGATCAAGGAAGAAATGAAAGACTTTTTAGAGTTTAGTGAACGTTTAGGTACAACATACCCAAACTTATAGGACACAATGAAAGCAGTGCTAAACTCAGAGAAAAACTCATAGCTTTGAGTGCCTGCAAAAAGAAACTGGAGAGAGCATACACTAGCAGCTTGACCACACACCTGAAAGCTCTAGAACAAAAACAAGCAAATACACCCAAAAAGAAGTAGATGGCAGGAAATAATCAAACTCAGATTTGAAATTAAACCAAGTAGAAACAAAAAGAACTATATAAAGATTCAACAAAACCAGTAGTTGGAAAGAACCCAGATGTCCCTCAACAAAGTATTGGATACAGAAAATGTGGTACATTTACAGAATGGAATACCACTCAGGTATTAAAACGATGACTTCATGAAATTCACAGGCAAATGAATGGAACTTGAAAATATCATCCTGAGTGAGGTAACTCAGTTACAAAAGAACATACACAGTACACACTCACTGATAAATGGATATTATCCCAAAAGTTTGTAATACCCGGGATTCTATGAAGTCCTAGAAAACAGAGGACAGAAGTGTGGATGCTTCAGTGCTTCTTAGAAGGAAGAATAAAATACTCAGAGGAGGAAATATGGAGATAAGGTGTGAAGCAGAGACTGAAGGAAAGGCCATTCCGAGTCTGACCCAAGTGGGGTTCCATCTTGCCAGGAACTGGGCTCACTGGGCCCACCTCAATCTGTGTGAATCAGAGTCTTGGACAGATGGGCATAGTGTTGGAGGGAATGGGGGAGACAAACAGACATGATAGGAGAGAATGTGTTGAATCTGAGTGTAATGTCACAAAGCAAACACCAGTCTTATATAATACAGAAAACAAAAGGGTAGAATGTCACAGTAGGCAAAGTACATTGAAATTATCTGACACAAAACAGAAGAATGACTTACAGAAACCAGGAAATACTTACAGTAAAGATAAAAGAGCCCTGCCTAGGGTCAGCTAATGACAGGTAAGGATTTCACACCCTAGTCACAATTTGTGCTATTCTTTTGAGCCTTGTGAAAGCTAGCACCAGAGGGTTCTGCTCTAGCAGACCTTCTCATGAATAATGCAAAACCACACCCACCCCCTATTTCCTAGGCCTTGGTAAATTCTTGCATATGAAAGTAACTTGGCTGCAATGAAGATTCTAAAAGTATTCTTTCCTAAGCTTGCCCTGAGATTTCTAACTCTTATACAGTAAAATACTACAAGACCATCCACAATATTGAAGGGACAATTCTGGGGCAGGAAACTGGGAGTTGGTGGGTAGATGGGGAAATACCCTCATAGAGGCAGGGGGAGCAGAAATGATATAGGGGCTTTCCTAAGGGAAGACCTGGAAAGGGGAACATATTTGAAATGTAAATGAAGAAAATATCCAATAAAAAATTTCCTATAAATAACTATTTTTAAAAGAAAAAAAAAAGACAAAGGAACCCCATGGTTTCCTGTGAAACATTCTCAGGGGATAACACCTTCAACAAAAATGTTTTACACCTATCCAATCACAACACTCACCATCTAATAATAGCATAAGACTGATACACAAATTACAAAGACAGGCGTGAGGCCCAAACACCATACTACATTACACACTCTCAGGACCCTGTGCTGCAGCAGAAGGATCCCATGTCTCCAGCCAGCTGACCCCAGCAGCCAGAAGCCATGAAGTGCCTGAGTATGTAGGTGCTGTGAGTTCTAAGTCATGAAGACTATATTTTCAGCTGCTTCAATGATAACCACCTGAGCTCTCCTTTCTTTCCATGGAATCAAAAGCAGTTCATTGAGTTATAAAATGTCACTGGTCTGATCTTATTCCATAAGAAGTATGGGCCCAGTTTTCTGAACAAAGGCTGTGAGATTTGACTTTACTATAATCTTGGCCTAAATATAAAATCCGTATTGATTAAGAAAGACCTAGAAATTCATTCTCTATCATAACTATAATCAAATTGATCACATACTCTTTGTACCTGACTGACAGCTGCCTGCCTAGAGAGACTGCTGTGACATGTTCTTTCTGTAAGTGGTGATGATGCATGTCATACATCCATATTACCATGACAGATTTGGCCTATATATAGATTTTATTTTTACCCCCAGCATTATAGAAGAGTATCGCTTTCACAAATCTGTCATACAGGTACAACTGACTCTGAATACATCCAGGATAAAAAACAGATATGTCAAAAGAGAGAGCATCTTGTTTATAAACTATAATTACAACCATGCAAATGAGGTGGGTAAACTGGGGACTATTACCTGGGAAGCTTGGAATCTGAATTGATGACTCTACAATTTTGACAACCATATTAAATTTCTTGCGGCAGGAGTGGGAAAATAAACAGTCAAGACACAATAATGATATAATAACAATAGTAATAATAAACCTTAAGATTCTTCAGAGAATGGTTATCAACACCCGTGCATGCGTACACACATGCGCACACACACACACACACACACACACACACACACACACACACACACACACACACACATCTTTACTATCCTGGATCTCTGCCAGATACTTGGTCTTAGCTGCAACAAGGATCCTAGGCTGCAATGTCCAGAATGGCTCTGAACAGACAGGAGTGGCATAGATTTGCAAAAACAGCTAAAGTCAACTCCAAAATAATATCAAATCANACAGAGCCATCAGGTCTTTACTCACCAAGCCAAAAGACAGCATCCTTTCCTCACATCCCTCCTCCTAGGCCTCCTCCCAAGGATATTCCATCCCTGCTGTTCCTTGGGCTACAGATGAGATGATAAAAATAAAATTGGGGGGGGGGGTTGGAAATAAGCAGTGGGGATCAAGCACCATATCCCCACTTGTCTGAAAAAGTCTATTTGAGAGGAGAGGAAAGAGCTCTGGCTTCAGAGTAAAGTTAACATTTCATTCCCTGAGTCACACTTAACTCTAAGTACTGCCTTTAGAGTTGATAACCACCTAACAGAAACCTCATATTTGAGAAGTCACTGTATATTCAGGTCTTTGTATATTCAAGACAGACATTTTTTCTTTGCCTGTGTAAGAAAGTGAGAACTCTGCCACTGAGCTACATCTCCAGCCTTACACTACTTAGACATCCAGGTTAAATTTCTGTAACATCTCGCTACAGTTGTAACAACAGAGCAGCTCACCTTCTGATGCTCTGAGGAGGATGGTGGGAGAAAGAGACATGGCTTAGCCGGGCTATGTGCTCTCTGTGCATTTCCATGAAGTCCCTTCCAAAAGCTTTCTGGAGAAAAGATAAAAATTTAAATGTTGTTTAATTACCATAAATTCCTGTGACATTTTCTTCCAGCCTAGGTGTGTGGTTGACATCTGTCCAGAAAACCAGTGTCTTAGTAGTGATGACTGATATCTGTGTGGGTGATCCATCTACAAACTGCTGTTTGTTGCTTTTGAACATTATATTCAGGTTTAATATATTCATAGATTACACAGCTTTACAAAATATATTTACTTCTAAAGTCTTCCTTGATTACATGAGGATATTGAAAAGGGAACAAAGTAAGCAAACAGCAATTTTATGAGAACTAAAAGTTCACATTATGATAAAATCAATTTCCTTTTAACTCAATATCTCCTTCCTTGAGACTGGTGGCCTAAAGCCTTGTGGTTACAGAAATACTAGACAGGGTGACTCTTTTCGATTTTGATTCTGTTTCATTTTGACACCGAATTAATAAATCAAAAGTTATTCCCTACTACCTGTTATATCAAGCTTGACTTTCTGCAAAAGTTTAGTCTCTCTGATGCCTGTTTAATTCTTCCTTTCCTTCCTCTATATTTTTAAATTTTTATTCGATATTTTCTTCATTTACATTTCAAATGCTATCTGGAAAGTCCCCTATACCCTTCCCCTGCCCTGCTCCCCAACCAACCATTTCCTGCTTCCTGGACCTGGCATTTCCCTGTACTGGGGCATATGATCTTCGCAAGACCAAGGGTCTCTCCTGCTATTGAAAGCCAACTAGGCAATCCTCTGCTACATATGCAACTAGAGACACAGTTCTGGTGTGGGGGAGAGGTCCTACTTAGTTCATATTGTTGATCCTCCTTTAGGATTGTTGACCCCTTTAATTCCTTGGGTACTTTCTCTAGCTCCTCCCTTGGGGGCCCTGTGTTTCATCCAATAGATGACTGTTGAGCATCCACTTCTGGATTTGCCAGACACTGGCATGGCCTCACAAAAGATAGCTATATCAGGGTCCTGTCAGCAAAATGTTTCTGGCATATGCAATAGTTTCGGGGTTTAGTAGTTGTATTTGGGATGGAACCCAAGGTGGGGCAGTCTCTGTATGGTCCTTCCTTCCATCTCAGCTCTGAACTTTGTTTCTTTAACTCCTTCCATGTGCATTTTGTTCCCACATTCTTTCTGGCATAAGAACACTGATTTTTTTCTTTGATTCGTAAAATATTGTGCAACTCTTGCTTAAGGAAAGGCAACTGGTTTGTTCTTTGTTTTTCTATAATATCAGAAAAGTTCTAGTCTGACAAGTCTGTCCAAGAAGGCAGACAGCTCACCAAACGAAAATATTTTTCTCTGTGTCTCAGAACACTTGTTTCAATATGATTCCTATTTATTACAATTCTGTAAAGAATAGAAGAACATCAGATTTCCTAAAAATTCTTGCTTTTGCCAGCGAAAGATTCCAAGGCTTGTCATTAACTGTAAGATCAGAATCTCTTCCTATTCATACTAGTCCCTTATCTCTGAAGCTGAACATAAAAGCCTGCTGATTCCATTACAATTTGTCAGCATCTAGCATTTCCCTAGGTTTTTCTTCTTCAACAATTTTTCTCAAATCCTCTGTCTCACACTTACTAATAAAGTTCAATAATGATCTAAGTAATAAGTTCTAAGAAAGATTCAATTTTCTGAATAAATGTTCTTTCTGAGGAACTTCCATTAATGCCATTTTTGTTCAAACCAGCTTTTTGTTATCCCAACTCTCATTTTCAGAGAGAGACCTTTAACAGTGAAGAACATAAGTGCAAGTAACAGGTGTATACCAAATTTCCACCAAAGACAGTGAAGAGTCAGCCCAAGGTCATCCAAGCATTAGGACTTTGTCAAACAGAGCCTTCAGGACACTTGGCACCACCATGCATGGGTGCACGTATGCATGTGTGTGAGTCTGTGTGTCTGTGTCTCTGTGTGGTGTCTTTCACCCTTGTTTGAGCTACCGACATCAATTAACCTGTGATTATCCCCATCCTTTTTCCCATCTTGCTATAGATAAGAAGGAAATAGGAAGAGGGGTGTCTGCCCAGGAGCAGTCTCCAGGCCTAATCCGGCATCCAGCGCCTTTCCCCGCCCGAGGAGGGGTGTTCGCCCAGGAGCAGTCTCCAGGCCTGATCCAGCACCCGGCGCCTTTCCCCACCCAAGGAGGGGTGTCTGCCTGGGAGCAGTCTCCAGGCCTGAACCTGAAGGTGAGCCATCTTTGCTCCAGTGCACTGCCGGGGAGAGGGCAGACTGGAGAGCACAGCTTCTGGGAAGGTTCCCGTGTCTGGCTCCGGTCATCCTGCTCCTTTCCCCGGCCTAGGAGGGGTGTC
>NW_018391608.1:0-32759 GCF_900095145.1 Mus pahari
TTTCTTGCTGGCGAGAAGGTAGCGCGGGACATACTAGTAAAGAAATATTTTCAGCACAAGTCATTAATTCTCCCATTGATATAGAGCCTATCCATGGTAGATCCCAGTCAAGACACCAACTTTGCTCTATTCTCTTCTATTGTTTTTTTTTTCCTCCCATTAATGATTACTGTTAAGGCACAATGGAGAAATGAAGACAAATACATCATAGCAAAGTAACTTTCTGTACAGTCAATGATGGTGGTAATTTTCAATGAAGATTATGCTGTATCTGAAATAGAATGAATTTCCTGTAGGAATATTGAACTGAAATTCTAAAGAGGTTTGAAATAACACAACTTCATACTCACCGACACCAATGTAAAGTTTCAATGCTCTCTGGAGTGTAAATGAAATTTTAATTCTCTTTGTCATTTCCACTCTCTATAAATATCAGCATGAGTGTGTTCTTTGGATGTCCTCCTCTATGATAAACAGTGGCTATGGCTTAAGTGAACTTTGACATTTGCTGAGAAACCAAACACGTGAAAAGCTCTCAAGATGGACATTTCCCAAAATTTCTTCCTGGGATTAATGTCTCTGTGATCTGTCATGTGCTATAATGCTTCTTTTCAAGCCTCATATCCCTGATTGGGTAAATATCATAAAAGAGCTCTTCAGTTATTAAGAAGGGGGTAATTAATCAATATCTATTTTTAAAAATGTAACCATTGCACTAAGCTGCTTTGAAGAATTAGGTATAACTAACTTTATCAGAAACTTTTTCTCTTTCTTGAAAATGAAGTTGTGTATGGAGACATATTGCACATGTGAACAGAATAGAGGTTTTGAAAGTAGGTTATTTTGTAATTTAGGTAAGTGGGGAGGAATCTCTCCAATCTGGGAAATACCAGATTCATAACACATAATACCCACAAAACCATAGTACCCACATTATATGAAAACAAAATAATATCCTAGTGTGATTTCATTGCTGTGATAAAAAATAATAACCTTGGGAAGAAAATGATTCATTTGGCTTACATGCCCTGGTCATAGTCTATCATTAACATAATCCATGGTAGGAAATCAAAACAGGAACCAGAAAGCAGGAATTTAAGCACTGGGATTGGAGGAATGTTCCTTACTACCTTGCTTCCAATGGGTTGCTTAATTTCATTTCTTATACCATGTATCCTGGAGTGGCATCTACCACAGTGGGTTCCTCCCTCCAACCTTCATCCATAATCAAGAAAATGTTCCACATTATAGGTAGAGTTGGAGAAGATGGGTATGGAAGCACAGGAGATTAGGTAGGAGGTAGCATGGTAGACAGAGGGAGAATGTACTGGCAAAGATGACTGTGATTCTGAGACATTTTAGGGGCTATGTACAATCTTAGTGCAGTGGCAACTCCCTGTAATCTACAGGAGTAACTTTACTGTAGTTTCTTAACAATGGGGATTTTAGACCCTATGATGCTTTATATATACTTGGCCCAGGGATTGGCACTATTAGAAGGAGTGGTGTTGTTGGAGTAAGTCTATCACTGTGGATGTGAGCATAAAACCCTCACCCTGGCTGCCTAGAAGTCAGTCTTCCACTAGCAGCCTTCAGATGAAAATGTAGAACTCTCAGTTCTCCCTGCACTATGCCTGCCTGGATGCTGCCATACTCCCACCTTGATGATAATGGACTGAACCTCTGAACCTGTAAACAAGCCCCAATTAAATGGTGTCCTTTATAAGATTTGCCTTGGTTGTGGTGTCTGTTCCCAGCAGTAAAACCCTAAGACAGACTTCAAACTGGTCATCTTCTGTAAGTGGAATGGCTCCTAGTGAATGGACTGAAACATTAACCCAATCACACAACATTGTACCTAAAATCTGTCCTTAAGTTTGGGCAATGGTAGTACAGAAATTATGGGAGTGGCCCACCCATGACTAGTCCAATGTGTGATACAACCATGAAAGGGAGCTCATGCCTGACACTTTCTACATGTACTAGAGGTAAGACAGCACAGAAGCCCAAGATAAAACCAAACACAACTGGAAAAAATTCAATTACATGATTCCTAATGATATTCAATTATGCTGATAGAACAGTGAATAACCCAGTTATCATTTGACAGGTGTCATCTAGGAAAGGATTAGAACAGGTTAAGAGAACCACAAATACTAGTTGAAGCCAGAGGAACCCCATAGAAGAGAGCAAAGATTGCAGGAGCCAGAGTGCTCAAGGACAGCACAAGAACATGGCCTACTGAATCAACTAACCAGGGCTCATAGTTGCTTACAGAGACTGCAAGGATAAACATGAACCCTGTATTGATTTCAGCTAAGTTCTCTACATATACCTTACAATTCTGTAGTTTGATGTTCTTGTGGGACTCCCAACAATGGAAGTAAGGAGTGTCTCTGACTCTTGCCTGTTCTTGGGACCTCTTTCCACATAATGGGTTGCTATATCCAGCTGTGATATGAGGGTTTGTGCATGGACTTATTGTATCTGGTTAGACTACGTATGATGAATATTCTTGGAAAATGGGATGGGGATGGGGAGGGACTGAGAAGAGTGTAGGGAGGTGAAACTGCAGGATGTGCCTTATGAGCAAAGAATAAAAGTTAAGAAAAATTAAGAAAAGGAAAAGGAAAGGAAAGCAAAGGAAAGGAGCGGAGAGGAGAGGAGAGGAGAGGAGAGGAGAGGAGAGGAGAGGAAGAAAAGGAAAAAAAGAGAAAATGCTCCACAGAATTGCCTACAATCCAATCTAATGGACTCATTTTTCTCCAGTGAGGTTCCAGCTTTCTGGATGCCCTCTTTTTACATGTATTGTTTTAGGCACTGTGAGCCCCTTGAACCCTACTTAGTTGATTCAGAGGGCCATGTTCTTTTGGTATTCTCTACTTCTTGAACTCCTACAAACCTCCCTACCTTCTTCTGTGGGATTCCTCTGACTTTGCCTAACATGTGGCTGTGGGTCTGAGCCCATGCTCCCATCTGATTCCCACAGGCCCTTCGGCACCGCCCCTCTCCCACAGATCAACCTCACCATTGTTCCCTTTCAAACCAAAATAAAGCAAGCAAGTAAACAAACAAACAAACAAACAACAAAAGAACAAAAATCAGATCAGGCCTTGCAGATATAACCACCAACCATAGCCTAACAAGATAAAATAAGACTGCACACAAACCCTAATATCATGACTGGGCCTGATTTTGATTCCTATCTCTTAAATATGTATAAAGTAGAAGGGAAGAATTAATTGCACAAAGTAGTCCACTGGTCTACACACACACACACACACACACACACACACACACACACACGTTTTCACACACTTACACATAAACATCATGCATTCAAAAGCAATCATATTCAAAAATAGTAAAACTAAAATATATTCAAAGTAAAGTCTGATTTGTCCTAAGATATTGCTTCCCAGATCACTATGTGTTCTCCTCTGAATGTATCATCTCCTTTATGTTGCCACCGGATATTAAAAATTGACAAAAACAAAGCAGCTGTCATATTCTAAAATATTCAGGAAAAGAAAGTAAAATAAAAAAATGAGTCTCTTTGCAATGAACACAATTTCTCATATCTTGTCATAGCAACATTACTTGTTCTAGCTCAGACATTATCTGAACAGATTCATTGTAAAACTGATTGTGACATATAGAATAATAAGGTCACTGAGATCTATATTGGGAATAGCTGGAGAGGCACTATCCTAAATGGTCTATGGTAGGGAAAGTGCTATTTTCACTGACAAAGGAAAATGAAAAGATTGGCAAAGGGAAACTTGAGCATAGCAATAAAAACAAACAAAGTTAAAGAAATCCACCAATAAATAATCCCGTGATCTGTAAATTTTTATCATTTCTACCTCTTTGCTTATTTAATTAACATTGGAGAATAACATTTTATGTTTTAATTGTATTTTTTATAATTCTAAGTGCTTTAGAAAAAATAGTTTTTGAGACATTATTCTCATTTACATTATTTTAATATTATACATAATTTTGTTTTGTTTCCTGCAAAATTTACATAAACCTAGCCAGAGCATGTTGCTGAAACTTTTCCTGTTCTCTTTCATGTCCAATATGAGACATGCCAACAGACTTGACTTTTTTTTCTGGTAAATTCTTGGGTGTTTTAACATGATTTCTTTACTAGTGTTTTGTCACCTGTTAGATTTTAAAATACTATTACCCAGGTGTACACAGTGTAGCCTTTCTAGTTTGTTCAGTTGTCAAGAAGTTCTTTGTGAAGGTCATTCTGAACTTTTAAATCTGAAAGTTTTCCCAAAGGCTCTTGATTTTATTTTTGATCCACAGGCAGTGGAAATATGTTTGGAGTCTGCAGAACACATATAATAAGAGAAATCTATTCAATTCATATAGATTAATTCTGGTGGAAATATGAAATTATGGGCATTATTCTGTTTCCTGGTCAACCCTGATGTGAGGAGCACCCAGCACCAGTGTATGCTACCCTGAATTCAGCCATGCTTTTCCACTACAATGGACTTGACTTTGCTGTTATAATTCATATCTGTCAGGAACTGTGGTCAGAAAAATAAACAGTCTCCAAACATTTGGCTCATATTTGGGTCTATAATTCTAAATACAATCACTTGGTAAGATTTTGATACAATGCATATCCCAAATCTTGAAAAATAGTGACTGATTTGCATTGGTGAGAAAAGTCTGTGTGATATACAGGATTTAGAATATAGGTATATCAGATAAGGAGATTGTGAGGAATATTGTCAGATTAAGTTGCTATTCAAACATGAAGGAAGTGCCAGGGACTGTGTGAGGTCAACTGTGCCCTCATCTGCACCTGCCTCTAACTCTATTGAAGGATCAGAGACAGGAGTCACAGAATTCAGCAGTGATATATCTCTCTCTGATTAGAATGTTCTGAGCAAAGAACACTGGAACTTCTGTCACAGGCCAAGGCTTGGTGGTCAGTGATACCGGTGAACTGGCTCCTGTCAGACACATTCCCTGCAAGAGAATGCTATTATTTTCTATTTTGGACTTCCTTATATTCATCCTCAGAGAGATTGTTCACATTTCAAAGATGAAAGAAAACCTGGTTATTATCACCAGGAACTTGTATTCCAAGGACCCATAGAGCATCTTCTACTCTTACAAAGTGTCAAAATCCTACTAAACAACTGCCCCAACTCAAATAAACTACAAACCTAAAGTTTTGTAAAGTTATGTGCTCCTCTCCTTCAACACTGGAAACCACTACTATACATGCCCAGGCTCAATCTTATGGCTGGCACTAGTTTACTCCAAAAGCAGGAAAATCGGATCATGGGGGAAATGATAAAACTATTTATTTAGGTGTCATGGTCAGACAGATGTCAATATTTTATTGCTACTGTTAGAATAATGTAATAAAAACTGTAGAAGTTTGGACTTCAGTGAAGTCAAACTTTTGTTCTTAGTGTTCTTCTGAGGTAACTGTGATTCCTTTTTGTCTCCCACTACAAAAACTTAATATAACAGGAATATAAAAACTGTAATAATTTGTTCCTTGAGAGTGAAGTTCATAGACTAGGAGAACAAAGAGTACTTGTAGGGAACAAGCCCCTGGAAAGTGGAGGTTGGAGAGATATGGTGTCACATGATCAATTGGAAAAATTTTTTGTTAGTTAACATTGACTAATTAGGAACCCATACTTTGTGTACAAATATAGTGTTTTTAGTGTTGGGTTAGAAGTTAAAACACAGTTATTGGGAGAAAGCCACATTCAAAGAACAGACACACTATTTATCAGGAGCACATAGAGAAATCCTTGTGAAAAACACATACTCCCTGAGTGGGGTTTTGGCATTAAGTTTTTATGTAAATATTGTCATGTGATGAGAGGTTGTTTGTTAGTCCTGTACATACTTATGTCTATGGCATAACTATATTAAGTCTCATGTGTATTTTCACAGAAATGAATATATATATATATATATATATATATATATATATATATATATATTACAATATATACAGAGTCTTCATCTTTCATTTTAGTCTACTTTATAATTTGCTATAAAGTACATTACATTTCTTCTTTTTCCTTATCTTATATAATACATCCTGAACACAGCCTCTACTCCATTCCATTTTCCCAGCCTGTGCCCCCTTGCCTCTCCCCCAAATCCATTGCTTCTCCCATTTCCTTCAGAAAAGAATAGTCTTCCCAGTGATATCAACTGAACATGGCATATCAGATACATAATACCAGTCACACATCCTCATTTCAAGGATGGAGGAGGGAAAAGGGGTGCTAAAAGCAGGCAAAATTATCAGAGACATCCCTCCTCCAACTGTTAAGAGTTTAACAAAAAACTCAAGCAAAATATTTTGAACATGTATGCAGAAAGTCTTGCACAGACCTTAACTGTCTCCATGGTTGTCTCTCCAGTCTATGTGAGTTCCTGTGAGCCCACTTTAGTTGATTCCTTGGGATGTGTTCTCCTCTACCTCTCTGTCTCCTACAATCCTCAGCCTTTTCTGTAGGGTTCCCCTAGCTCTGCCTAATGTTTGATTGCAAGGCTCTGGATCAGCTCACATCACTGGAGGAGGAAGCTACTCTAATGATGACTGGGCTTAGGCACCAATCCTATGAGGATAGCAGATTTAGGAATCATTTCATTGCTATTTTATTTTTATTTATTTCACTTTATTGTTTAATTTCATTTTATTTTATTTTACTTTATTTTATTTTATTTTATTTTTATTTTTATTTTAGGTTGGCCAGTCATGTTTGGTTTCAGTTCCGATTCTACAACCTGCGTTACTATGAGTCCTTTTGAAGGTCACTCTCAACAGGCCAAGAAAGTTTCCACACCACTAGGTTTCCACATCACCCCTTAAATGCTCACCTCTTCCAGTTGTCTCTCCTTGAACTCTCAATATCTTTTAGGTTTTGTTTTATCATTGTTCTGAAGTTTTGTTTAACATGTAGCAATTGTAGAGAAAACAAGCAATCACCATCAACTTCATTGTGGTAAAGTAGGTTTGTAGGTGAAGGTCTTTCAAGTTCAGATTATCTAAGGAACATAACCCAGCCTCAGAGTGATTTTGACCACCACATATTCCTAGGAAAGGGAGAAAAGACAGATAGTCGCATCCAGCAGGTCCCCAAGACACACCTTCTGAAAACCATATTTGAGCTGCTACACTGACCCACAAGAATGAATGAATGTTCCTCATACCAACGACCAAATAAGCACCTTGTTCTTTGAATTTGCTTCTCTCAAGTGTTTCATCACAGGGATGTAACTGACAAATATAAGGAGTTTCCTACCATTGGTGTTGCTAAAATTTATTACTTGACTACATTAATGATCATCATATCTATTTATTGTAACAATACATGAATTCCTCAACAGTAAACAAAGATACAGTAGAGTTACCTCAGACTTTTTGATAAACTCTTTCTATGAAACTTTTTCTATATTCTGATAAAATGATCTATGGATTTTTTTGGTGAAAAAATATACCACAAGAACCAATATACCCTATTTCCATGTCTTCTCCAAACTCTAAATCATGATTCCATTGAGATAACTGGCCATCAATATATATTGTAGCATTGGTCACAATAGAAAGTTATGGAGTCTATGCAGACATCTACCAACAGGTAAATGTTAAAAAACAAACAAACAAAACAAAACAAAACAAAAAACAAATAAAATACAACATAATCACATGAAGTTTCTATTTAAACATAAAAATGATATTTTGTTATTTGGTAAAATATTAATTTAATTGGAGATCATCTTACTAAGAGAAATAAGCGATGCTATGCAACAGTATAGGGGAATGCCAGGGCCAGGAAGTGGGAGTAGGTGGGTTTGGAGCAGGGGGAGGGGATGGGTATAGTGGATTTTCTGACAGGAAATTATGTAAATGAAGAAAACATCTGATTAAAAAAACAGTAAAAAAAAGGAAAATATATGGTCAATTTTATTCTAAAATTTATGCTGCTGAACTACTTTTGAAAAAATGCTTCATACTTAGTCTTATCTTCCATACAGATCATTGTTCACCAATTGCTTTTCTCACACTCTCTCTTACAATTTTCAAGGCAAAATGGTGACAGTAGGGTAAAAATTTTGGTCAGCTGTTTCACTCACTCACACAATTGTCCAATTTAGATAGCATTCCTAGTCTAAGAAAAACAGTAAAAAAATCAGCTAGATATCATTATGTGACAGTATATGACTATAAAAAATAAAAGCTCAAACATGAATCTCTAAAACAAAATGGTGCAAAAAGATTTTTTTGAATGTCATGTGCTATAGAAGAAAACCATTCCATTTCCCATTCTTATGCAAAATGGATTCAAGTGTAATGTTTTGTACATAGTCCTATTTGTAATTTTTAATGATATGCAAATTGTCACACTTTATCACATGAATTATTAATATTAAACATAGTAGCTTAAGATATTCTATACTTAATGGTATGAAGTTTGGTGAGATAGTAGGTAGGTGGATCTGGGAGGAGTTGAGGGAGGGGAAACCATTATCAGAATATACTATATTAAAAATTACTTCCAGTAAAAAATTACATTCTATGTTATGTAAAAAATAGAGTTTTCAATTTAATTGTTCACCTATCAAAATGACAGCACTATAACAGAGGATTTAAAACAAAATTCAGTCATGTCTCATTTACATTTGGCAGTTATATCCAAATAATAAAGTAAGTAAATTATTACAAACTGGTCCAATTGTCTTTTGCTGACACAAAAACTCCATAAAACATTTAGCATTTGAGCTGCCTATATGTCTTTTTCACCTAACAGGATTGACAATGACATAAATAAAGGCAAGACAGAATATGGAAAATAAACATTATGTAATAAAGACTGAGGAGAGAATGAAGGTATGCTAATCACAAATCACCATTATAACAAAGTGAAAACATTTAGGTGATTTAGTTCACTATAGCATCATTCTACACAAAGTTAAGGAAAGTTTCCGTCAAAAATTAGCATGCATTTAAAATAGTTCTAATCAGCTTTGTCAGATCAATCCCTTTAAAGTACCAATTGATCAGAGACTTCTCAGTCTGACCTGTCTGCTGGTTGAACCAATCCTGATTGTAGGACTTGGTACTTGACACACTTATAACTTCCTAAAAAGGAAAACTCTGTTACCTTCAGAGAACAATGAGGCAGCATTGAATATGTCAAACAACATGAAACTAGAAAATAGAAGATAAGGAAAATAAGAAATTATGTGCAGGACATATGAAGAAATTTTTCAAATTTCATGTCAACCTTCAACAAACCCATGTAAAATATGATGAGAAAACTATAAACATAGTGTTTTTAGACTTCCCAAAACACTTTGCAGTCAAACACACACAAAGACAACTCAAGTCAAACCCAAACTACACCAAGACTTGCTATAGTCAAATCCATATCATACCAAGATATACTAGACCAAATCTATACTACACTAAGACATGCTATGAACAAATTGCCAAAAGGCAAAGAATCCTAGTTTATTGAAGCAACTACTCACACAGCAAGCATCTTCAGTGTGACTATGACCTATATCACCAGAAACCACAGAGGTCCACAGACAGTAAACTGATATCGTCAACACTCTAAAATAAAATACAGTTCACCATGACTTGCAGTAAATCACACTTCAGATACAAGTCAGTAACAGGATGTCCCAAGATATGCAGTAAATAACAAAATTTATGGCATTAGCTAGAAGACCCACAAGAAATACCTACAAAAGAATACAAATGAACAAAACAAAACAAAAACATTTCAAGATAAAACGAGTACAAACAAAAGTACTAATAAGTGAAGTTTGTGTTGGTGTGGGTTTGACTGTAGCATGTCCTAGTGCAATGTGGGTTTGACTATAGCATGTCTTGTTGTAGGTTTGACTGGAGCATGTCCTAGTGTAATGTGGGTTGGCAGTAGGGTGTCTTATTATGGATTTGGCTCCAGCTTGCTTTGGTGAGTCTAAAGAGTTGATATTGACCCTTTTGTACGTGAGGGTGTTGATGAGTGACATAAAATTTGTAATATTTCAGCTTTTCTTCCATAAAATGTTCTATCACATACTTTCTTATTCTCCTCATCTTGTACTTTCTAAGTTTGTGTGAACTAACAAAAATAAATGAAAGGCATATATGTCTCTATCTCTATCTCTATCTATCTATCTATCTATCTATCTATCTATCTATCTTTCACACTATATAGTATAAAGTATGTATATAGTATATAATATTATATGTATACAATAATTAAAAATAAGGTAAAATTCATATTATTTGCAAATATTGCCTTTCTTATAACTTTAAAACAAACAAACCCCAAACATTTTTATTTATGTAGGTGTAGGCATGTACACATGAGTAGTACTGCCATGGAGGGCAGAGATGAGATGTGCCCTTGGAGCTGGATTCATCAATCATTGACCCAACCTTGGTCTTTGAATTTCCTAAGAATGGTACTTATTCAGACGAAATGCCTCCAATGCTGATTGAGAGTTAGTGAAAGAAATAAGGCATTGCAGTTTACTGAATAAGAGTTAGAAATCTCAGGGAAAGTTCAACAAAGTAAACTTAGAAATTTCATTACAGTCATGTATGGCAGACGACATTACATATAAGAAGAAAGTTGGCGGGTTCCTCTGATAAATGGAGGTTCCCTACATAAAAATAACAAGTAAGTCACTCCCATATGCAGGAGTTTACAATGGCCTAGGAGGAAGGTGGGCTGCTGTTTAAGAAGGAAGTAGAGTAAACACTTGTGGGAAGCAAGTGAGACCACCGTGATCCTTGTTTAACCTGAGCCTGCGCACTTGGACAATCCTGTACTGCCTGCCTGCTGAGTCACTGGACTATCACCGTGTGTCCTGGCTGAACTCTGACCGGATCCAGGAGAGGGGGGAGGGATTAGGTCAGAGGACTAAAAACAGGATGTGACCCAGGGGGAAGGAGAATGCTTTGGGGAAAAGCTGTAAACAGTTTAGTTGGAGTTGGCAGTTGGAGAAAGCAGTTGAAGAAAGCAGTTGGAGTTAGTTGGAGCCGGGAGAGGGTTAGAGAAAGCTGTTTGTGAGAGGGAGAGGAAAAAACTGCTATGGGAGATAAAGAAGAATTCTGTTTGGAACCTTCCTTAGCATTTGTGTTGTTTTTCCCCATCTTTACTGGTCGGAGTTTGGGGGTTTGCAACATCTGGTGGTCAGTATGGGGAAGAAAAGAAGAAGGAAGAAAAGAAGAAAAGGCTCTGGTGCCCCGTGTGAGGAATCTGAACAGGGCATCTGGTGAAGAAAGAAGAAAAGAAGAAAAGGCCAAGAAAGAAGCAGAAAAGAAAGAAAAAGCAGAAGCCTGGCAGACGGAACAAGAAGATTAGAAGCTGTTCAGTTGGCTAAGAAGAAAAAAGAGGAAAAAGAAAAGGCAGAAACTTCAGAACTCATGCAAGAGATGGAACGTGAAGAAGGAGCTACAAGGGAGTTCCGTGGTGAGTAGGAATTAATCTAGCACTATGAATTTAAAAGGCTCCCTGTAGAGGGACAAATTTAAAAGGATCCTGGAGCAGGGAAGAATTTAAAAGGTTCTCGGTAAGGAGATGTATCGCGACAAGTAAAGCTCCCGGTTTTGGGGACAAGTAAAGCTCCCAGGTTTGGGGCACAATTAAGGCTCTCGGATTGAGACTATAAAGTTCCCGGATTGGGACTATAAAGTTCTCAGATTGAGACTATAAAGTTCCCGGGTTATGGGACAAAGTTAAGGGACGTTAGGAGAAAGCTCCTGGTTCAGGGATGAAGTTAAGTGAGGTTTGGAGTTAGGTTCTCAGCACAGAAACAAAGTTAAAAATGAAGAGAGCAGGAGGAAATTGCTTTAAAAATGAAAGTAAGAATATTGGTGCAGCTGCTAGTAATTTGGACTTTAATTAAATCTTGCCTGGTGGACAAAAGTGAAAAGTATGCTGCCAAGTTAGAAAAGTTTTCCTGTGGCCAGGCTGGGCATTTTAAAAGAGATTGCTTTCCCAATCACCCACGGCCAACTACTGCAGCTCCGTGAGACATCCAAAATTATGTCCACGGTGTCTTAAAGGCTCATGCAGCAGAAGCAGAAAAGGGCAAACGAGAAATCAGCAGAATGGTATACATACGCAGGCGGGCGCAGGCTGATCAATAACTGCTGACTCAAGCTATGGTGGCTATAGAGTCAGGTAATTCGCCCCATGATTGACTCAGTATGATGGGTCATAATCCATGACAGGTAAGACTCTCACATGTGCATACCAACCTAAGACAGGGTGGTGAAAATAAGTTTACCATCGCAATGATGGGTAAGGATGTAACATGGTTGAGAGCAACCTAAGACAGATGTGATCCCAGAGCCATTTTAATTAAACAAAAATGGGGATATGTTAGAAGTGAATGAGACCACCATGATCCCTGTTTAACCTGAGCCTGCGCACTTGGATGATCCTGTACTGCCTGCCTGCTGAGTCACTGGACTATCACTGCACACCCTGGCTGAACTCTGACCAGATCCAGGAGAGGGGGAGGGATTAGGTCAGAGGACTGAAAACAGGATGCGACCCAGGGGGAAGGAGAATGATGTGGGAAAAAGCTGTAAACAGTTCAGTTGGAGTTGGCAGTTGGAGAAAGCAGTTGAAGAAAGCAGTTGGAGTTAGCTGGAGTTGGGAGAGGGTTAGAGAAAGCAGTTTGTGAGAGGGAGATGAAAAAGCTGCTCAGAGAGATAAAGAAGAAATCTGTTTGGAACTTTCCTTGGTATTTGTGTCATTTTTCCCCGTCTCTGCCGGTCGGAATTTAGGGGTTTGTGACAAATACTTAGAATAACAGCTGAGTCACTCCCATATGCAGGAGTTTACAATGGTCTATGGAGAAGGTAGATTATACAATACACTAGAATTGAAACTATGGCAAGGGTATAAAGCCCTTGAACCTGGCTTCTAAGAATAAGTTGACCTTAGGTAGTTCTGATTTTTATCCCAGTTTTAAACCCAGTCTGTTTTGTGTCAGATTTTATGTATGCATTTCTCTGTTTTGTGTAAAGAGTCACTTTGCATTGGGTAACCTCATTGTACTTTGGATGACCTTTTATATATCACCTAACTTCCTTGTTTTCTTCTGTAATTTAGGGCTGATGCTTGCTTTGAGACATTACATTCAGATACAACACTCCCTTGTGTCCATGTCTGTTTGTCATTTTTGCAGACTCCTTGCCCACCTGAGTACCGGTACCCTGATTCTCCTGGGGGTTGAGGGACCACCTGGGTCCAGTCTGTGGCAACTTAACTTTAATTTTAATTTTTAGCTGTGCTTTGCCTCATGCCTCAATTTTTAATTGTTTAAGAACCATTACATCAAGGAACATAGTTTCACAAAATTCACCAGAACAGAAGGATACAGAAGTAAGAAAGTCGAATATAATGGAATAAATATGGACACCAAGGCCAACTAAAAAGCAGTCATGCACAAATGAAATCTATACAGTCATTGTACAGGGTTAAGGTAGGAGAAAAGGAAACAACTGTTTTTTAGATGGAGCTGCTGTGGGCTACTGAGATGTCTCCATCCTGGCTTACTGCAGGCAATCTTTTATTTCAGGTGGCAGGTTCCCTGGGGGGATGTGACGCCTACTTCTCAGGTTCCCAGGCACCATCCTTTTCACAAGGAGCTGCCATGTGACTTCTGAGATCTCTCCAACCCAGCCTACTGCAGGTAGTCTCTGTCATTGTATTCTGGCCCAAGTACTGCATAGGTAGTGCATCTTCAGTTCTGATGAATCCATTGTTTCAAAACATAACCACAGGAAGTTCTGATTACCCAGATAATCTAGGATAGCTTAGTTGAAAATATTTGTACCATGAGGACCTCTCTCCTATTTATTTTTTTCCTATGGAAAATACAAAAAGACATCTGTTAGTGTATAATATTCAATTTGCTTGGAACAAGATTAAATGCAATGTAATTGGAGAAGGATCAGAAGAGGCAGAGGTGAGGAGAATAAGAACAAGGGATAGTGAACTATATGTATAAAGTGTCTCAATAAAACTAATTTTTGTATGTGAAACAAAAATAAATAGAAAATTATGAAGGAGCAGATAATAAAGTACATTTTTGTCATTCTGAGGTAATAAGCAATCACAAATATTTGCAATTGTATGAGTGGATTCTCATGACTCTGATTCATGGCCTCCATCAGGGCTACAGCAATACTTCTTCATCAGGTAGTAGCAAAATCCCACCAAGCATGCACAACCAAAGTCACATGTTATCATATACGGCAGTGTTGGGGCTCTTGGTTGGTTATGTTTATAAATGGAACTTACAGTATGCTACTGATGTCTTTGCAAAGGACTTAGTGAAAACCTTGTCTGCTGACCTTGTTCTGATTATAGTGAAGTGACAAATGCAATATTTGAGATAGTCAAGGTGGTAAAAACTTCACGCATTTCCAAAGGTGACTATCTGAGATAAAGCTTCTCAGCCAATTGATGTTTCTGTAATTTCTCACTCACCATGCCCCATTCAGAAACTGCTTCACTGAACCCCACTGACTGCAGAACAGTTTTATATACTGATACAAAATACATCAAACCACAAACTGCCACCAACCACCTCTAAAAAGTAGCAAGATAAGGTGAATATTCACTTAGTGACACTTTCTAATTACACTTCACAGCCCAATACTAGGACAAAATAAAGAAAGGATTAACATCTCCAAAACTACTTAAATTGGTTCAAAGCATCACATGTTTTTCCTACCATTAACTTTTGAAATATTCAGCGTGAAAAACAAGCAATAATTTATTTTCTTGTCACATTTCTCTGAAAAGTTTCATCCTGATGTTAGAAGTAATACTACATTTAGAAGAAATAAACAGCTTTTAAGATGTTTGAATAACTTCTAACTTGTCTGCTGTCCATCATAGATAATGATCTCACTTTGGATCTCTTAGATTAGTCATCCCATAATCCAATGTCTCCTTGATCCCTTGACAGGATGGAGCTGGGTGTGATGGCTCACACCTTTAATCCCAGCACTCGGGAGGCAGAGGCAGGTGGATTTCTGAGTTCGAGGCCAGCCTGGTCTACAGAGTAAGTTCCAGGACAGCCAAGGCTACACAGAGAAACCCTGTCTCGAAAAGTGAAACAAAACCAAACAGACAGGATGGTGCCTCTCCTAGGTTAACACTTGCTCCTATAAATTCCTAAACTCCTTTGCAGAGAGCTCTGGACCCTGGAGAAGCTTTCCTGGACGGGTAGATGAGCTGTAGTATCTGGGGAAACTCCGAGGAGGCAGATATCACTTCTTAGACTTCATGTACTCTATTCTTGTATATATGAATAACAACACAAACACAGTGATTCTATCTGCCCATGATGTGGGAACAGTTAATACATTTATTTTTTAGTAATTATTTACAAGACACACATATTTGGGAAGATATATCTAAAGACTATTATCTTTTTATAATAAACCATGCCTATGTTTATGAAAAAGAATCTGAGGAGAAACCTGAAGTAAGCTGCATACACTGAGAAAACACTAGAATCCTAGACCCTCTTCACTGCCTACTGTAAAGAAGAGTATACTGCCCATTGCTGTGTGACGCTCTTCCTGGTGAGACATGAAAAAATGTCTACTCACCCCAGATAGGAAACAATGAGCTAAAGAATAGATGCCACCACAGTCAGGCTTGGTACACCAATAATTTTATTTGGGTTACTTACAGAAGCAGAAATGACACAAAGGCAGCTGCATCACCAAAATCCCCCAGCACGGGTGGCAGCTGACAAACCAGGATTCCACTGCGCAACTCGTGCAGCAGCTCCAATCTTAAAAATATTTTTTTTCTAGAATGTTCATTGGTAGGAGATTTTTGCAGGAAGTTCAGATGATCTTTGACTTTGCCACAGGACTCAGTCTGTTTGAAACTGTGTCTTGGAGATCCTTATGGCTTATATAATTGAGAAGTGAAGAACTTAGTGAATCTCTCCAATTTTCGAGATATTTTGTAGCCTTTGTATTGTGTACTTCCAGTGCATACTGCCTCAGTTTCTGTGAGTTTATAAGTATACAGATCAAGCAGTGTTTAGGAGATATTTTCTTTTTTTAAAGTTCTCTATCTTTCCTGGCTCTTACACTCTTCTACAGATTCCTGAACCCTGAAGGGAGGAGGGATTTTAGAAAGACATCTGGACTGAGTGTTCCAAGATCTCACATTCTCTGAATGTTGTCTGGCTGTGGGTCTCTGCATTTGTTCCCATCTGCAGTAGGAGAAAGATGGTGGCTGAGAATGCACTGATTTGCTTCCCTGATAAGCAAGGCTGACAGGATTCCAGGGAATGCTCTAGAAGCTGGCAGTGCAGGAAAGGGATCGTGTTGTGACACTATAAAAAAGACCTATGTGATCTGCTGGAGATCAGGATAGAGTGGAAGGAGACTCTGCATCAGGTGGACTGCTACAGACATGGGATGAGACTAGGGGATTAGACTTGGAGAAAAAGTGGTTGGGTGAAGGTCTGGGAAATACCAAGTTTCTTTGTCCCTGGCTCTTACATTTTTTATGCCCATCTTCCATGATATTTCCTGAGCCTTAAAGTGTGTAGTGTAGAAGTTGGTCTCTTTTGCCTCCAAACTGGGGATAGTACAAATCTTAATGGTATATATATTCTGCTTAAAAGACTGAGCATGGAGTCCTCAGTGGAAGAGTTAGAGAAAGGACTGTAGGAGCTGAAGGGGTTTGCAACCTCATAAGAACACCAACAATATCACCCAATTCTGCCATTCCGAGCTCCCATGGAGTAAACCACCAACCAAAAAGGAAACCATGGTTCCTACCACATATGTAGCAGAGGATAGCCTTATTATACATCAATATGAGGAAAGACCCTTGTTCCTGTGAAGGCTTGAAGCCACAGTATAGGGGAATGTGTGGTCAGGGAGACAGGAATGGGTGGATGAGTAGGCATCAACTGAGTCTTATCCAATCCTAAAACTCCCAGGAATTTCAGTTGCATTGGGCTTTTGTTCATTTGGAAAGTGGTTTCTTATCTTTCCTATTTCAGATACATTTATCTGTAACTCAAATTGGTGTCTAAATCTGTAAAACACTTGAGGATTATACTTCAGTAATTCATGATTTATACATAATGAAACTTTTTACAGGGGATGGGCCAGACTACAACATAAAGTTCTGAACCACCATTCTATAGTGAATAATGGGTTGCAGACATAACTTTGACGAACCATTCTCAAAATCTAAAGTCTTCCATCCCAAGAAAATATTAGGTGATCTCAACTAAGAAGATATTAAAGTAAACTTTTAGCCAGATGGATTTCAGCATGAAATAGATTTTGTCTTAGATTTCATGCAGTTTCTATTGTACTAGATTTCTACCTTGCGACCTGCAAAGACCTCCAAACCTAGGAGGTTCTCCAATTATTTTCTTACGCTCCCCACCAGATCCCTCTTGTTTTCAACCCCACCTGCCCAAACTCCGCATGAGGAATCAATTCTATTTTTTCTTACAAGAGGGATCCTTGGGTTCTCCTCTTGCTATTTAGCCTCTCTGGTTCTGTGGATTGCAGCATAATTATCTTTTTCTTTATATCTAATAAATATCTATTTATACATGAGTATATACTATGCTTGTCTTTCTGAGTCTGGGTTACCTTACTCAGGATGCCCTTTGCTATCTCCACCCATTTGATTGCAAAATTCATGATGCCCTTGCTTTTAATGGAGTAATACATATTCCTTTTGCAGTTTCAGTTGAAGGACATCTAGGTTATTTCCAGCTTCTGACTATCATGAATAAGACACAATGAACATAGTTGTTCAAGTGTTATTATGGTAGGATGGAATATAATTTGGGCTTATGCCCAGGAGCCATATAATGCTATAATGCTATAGCTGGTGTAGCTGTGACTTGGGGTAGATTGATTTCTTTTTTAAGTATTGATTCCAAAATAATTGTCCAAGTTTGGACTCCCACCAGCAATGGAGAAGTGTTCTCTTTGCCAACATGAGCTGTTGCCTGAGATTTTTATCTTAGCCATTCTAATAAATGTAAGTTGAAATCTCAACGTACTTTTGATATGCATTTACCTGTTGGCTAATTATGCTGACCATTTCTTTAAGTGTTCACCCATTTTAGGTTCCTATGTTGGGAATTCTATTTAGATCTCTACTCCATTTTTAATTGAAATATTTGGTTGGTTGATGTGTAGCTTCCTGAGTTCTTTATATATTTAGGATATTATACCTCTGTCAGACATGGAATTGGTAAATTTTTTTCTCATTGTGTAGGTTGCCATTTTCCATATTGACTGTGTCCTTTGCCCTACAGAAGCTTTAACGTTTCTTGAGGTCCCACTAACTGTCCATGTTTTTGCCTGTTCTATTGGTTCAGGAAGTTGTCCTTTGTGCCAATATATTCAAGGCATTCACTTCCCAATTTCTCTTCTATTTGGTTCGATGTATTTGGAACTCTTTGCATTCTTCTACATGCAGACATCCAGTTACACTTGCATTATTTGTTGAAGATCATTCCTTTTTTTCCCACTGTATAATTTTGGCTTCTTTTTAAAAAATAAAAAAAATTAAGTATCCATAGATGTGTGGATTTACTTCCAGGTCTTCAACTCATTTCATTGATTAACATATCTGTTTTTATGTTAATACCATGTGATTTTTATTACTACAGCTTCATAGTAGAGCATGAAATCATGAATGGTGATAACTCTGGAAGTTCTTTTATTATATGGAATTATTATTTAGCTATCCTGTGTTTTTTTTGGTTTTCACATTAAATTGAGTATTATTCCTTCAAGGACTGAGACTTCTAGTAACAGAGGACATAGACCTGGAGGTAGCCAAATTCTGTAACCAAGCAAGGCCTTGAGTGGAGGGATTAGGATACTAACCTAGCCACAAAACTATTAACCTACAGTTTGTCCTGTCTGCAAAGTATTTTGGGACTGGAGAATAGAATAATCATGATCAGAGAGACCAGAGAAAGTCCACCCAGTAAGTAATAGGAAAAGACACAGAATACCACATTCAAACATTAGGCATAGCTTTTAAGTCCTGAAAAAAAGCTAGTGGAAGAATCAGAGTAACCAGAGGAGTCAGGGACATTACAAAAACATGGCCCATAGAATAAACAAACTGGGACTCATGGGGGTTCACAGAAACTAGGGAGCCAGTAGAGGTCTGATCTATGTTGTCTGCATGTATGCTATGGCCAAATAATTTGGAGTTTTATGGGATTGATAAGTAGTAGTGGAGGCTGTCTCTGACTCTTTTGCCTCCTTATGGGGCACTATTTCTCCTACTGGGTTGATTCATCCAGCCTTATTGCGATGGTATATGCCTGGACTGATTGCAGCTTATTATGCCCTATTTAGCTGATGTCCTGATAGGTGGTTGAGTCTGTGGAAGAGGGGAGAGCAGAGATTGAGGGTAGAAGTGAGTGGAGGGGAGTGTGGAGAAACTGTAGTCAGGGCATAATATATGAGATTTTTTTAAAAAAATGAAAATAAGTCTCTCAAGATGCTCTGGAACCATTTCCTGTTTTAAGTATATATTTGATTTCTCATTGGAAAAATGTGAAACTTCACTGCAAAGTTCAGTAACTGCCTTAGGTTATGGATGTTTGGCCTCCACTTTACTCATGTGACTCCTTTAACCCTGATAGTATAAGCTGTCTGATGCTCTTAATAAAGCTTACTATTGCATTTATTGGTCCCCTTCACCCTGGTCCTACCCCCTATATAGTGGTAAATAACCTGTCACTCCAGATCTGCTCCAAACTTTGCCAAAGGGTGGGGACAAGATGTCCAAACAGAATGCACGCACGTTCAAATCATAACTAGGTTATCATGTGAATATAGAAACTAACCAACTCCTGCTTAATCTGTACCACCTTCTATAAGTTTAAGGTGCTGATTCATTATTGCTCTGTAAATGGGAATTAAGGACTATGTTAGCTCATCTGTGCTCTCAGATCTGCAGCAGCCCCTATCTCTGTTGAAGGATCAGATAATACAAGTTCTGTGACATAGAACTCAGTGGTGCTGTTTCTCTAAGATTAGGATGTTCTGAGAAAAGAGCACTGGAACTTCTGTAACAGGATATGGCTTAGTAGTTAATAACATCTGTGATCTAATTCCTTTCATCAAAGTGGAACAGCATGATCCCTGAAGTACATTGTCATTTTTTTATTTTTTTATTTTTTTATTTTTTGCTATGGACTCTAATTTCTCTGCCTAGGAGATTTTATTTATGCTTTTACAGATGAATTTTCAAGCAGCCAGTTATTTGTGGTCCAATGAATGTCCTAAGATATCTTCTACCATTGTGAGGTAGGAAAATATTGTTCAATAGCTGTCCCACTTCAGATACACTGCAGGCCCATAAAGTCGGAGGCCCACTCCTGCCACACTGGACAGACCATGTCCACAGGTGAGTACTTAGCTGCCACTAATAATCCAGAATAAAAAAATGGAGCCATGTAGAAATGGTAAGGATAATAGGTTAGGTGATTCAGGAAATTCATACTTATTTCCAAATTAAGATAAATTAAAACTCTAAAAGTATATTCTTAAAGTCAAACATAGGCAGGAAATAAAACACACTGGGAATATCCTATCAATGTTATAACTTTAATGTTTTTCAGATTACCATAAAATGTGACCTTGAGAGAAAAGGCATGTATACAGAGAGTAAGTTACATCTATGAGGACATTTGTGTTTTAGAGTATGGTCTTCTCATTGGAAAATAGTAAACAAACTCACAGTTACATGAATAAGCTCTGAGGCTGTGGCTACTTATTTACAATCCTTTGGAACCAAGGATTAGTATACATGTCAACCCTGGACAATATGCAGCTGTTCAAACAGTTCCTGAATAAGCAATAAATATCCCTGCCAATGATCTTATCTGTAGATTACATATTCAAAGAAAGTAATTTCAGGACAATTCCAAAATAGTACTTGACACAAAAAAAGAGAAAGCATAGGTAATTCAGAAGATTTCTCAAAATTCCCCATTACTTATGGAGATTCCAGAAAGAAGAAGTAAGTCTCTTGGCTTCTTAGATAATATAGAATAATGTTGCCAGTCATATGACACTTGGATTGCCTATTTAACTTGTTTATAAATTCAGCATTGGTGGAGCATTAATTACACAGTTCCATTAGGAAAAACAGTGACTAAGGAAATGGAGAAATAAATATTAATACAAAGTTATATATTGTGCAGGCATTAAAATTTACATAAGACAAAACTAAATTTTGTGTCCTGTGCAATGGAATACTGCATAATGTAATCTAACAAGGACCATTATGAGAAATGCTGAAGTAAAGTTTCCATATGTAATGTGTTAAATATGTGGTACAGGTTTATTGTGATTGCACAATATGAAATGCAGTAGTGTGCCATGGGAAAGACAGATTTCAAATACAATGTCATTAGCCATTCGTAATTGGGTGACTGTTTACTTTTTATTCATGAAGAAATTTCTCTAAATCATCTCGTCCATTAATAGACAGTGGTTGGGTGGTAGAGGTTACAAAAAAATGACAAAGAAAGAATAAGGAAAATAAAAGAAAAATGAAAGAAAAGAATCAATGACTATTAAGGAAAGCACCATGATATCCATGCTCTACGTGTCCTTTGTATTAAAATGGAGAAGAAACAAATAACATGTACCATGGAAATGATGCCTTTGCCCTTATGCTGAAATCACAGGCAGGAAATGGCAACCTTTCCCTACAGACATCAGCAGCTCGAATGCCTACCCACCATGAAGGGATTCAAGTGTAGGCTAGGTCTTGGTAGGTTTTATTCATAAAGTCAGCTCACAGTATCTTCTAGTTATGTTTGAGTATTACTGATGGTGTTATGACTATGTTGATCAGAAAACAGAATTTGCCAGATTGAACACTGGGCAGCCAAAGTAGAAACTACTCAGAATTATTAAATGAGTATTTTGTGGCGCTTTATAATTCTTCTCTGTTACCAACCCACTAAAGTGGTTGTTCCTGTTATTGTTTTTGTGAAGACACTTAAATAACAGATGTCTTCTAATATTCTGCACCAGTATAGCTCTAACAAAAGAACCTGGAGAACATTTTGGAAATGTTAGAATATTACCCCCAGGACACAGAGAAAGGCACTGATATATCCCTGAACTGAGAGACGGGCCATTTATTCCATCACTTGCTTAGGTGAAAGCAACAGGCTCATTGGTAAATCAAGGATATGTTGATAGCCCTCACTTCTTAGAGCACAGGCTGTGACCCCATAGTCAAGTAGCAATCAACTGTGAGAACAAATATTGATTTTAGTGCTTAGAAATGGCCATGAGTAAATACTAGTCAGTAATATTTCCATGAAGCATGTGACTGAAAGTACAGGTGCGTCACAGTATGTTCTTTATATTGACAGACGGGATTTTTCTTTGAGGCAAGAGAAAACAAATCCCAACTTGTTTGGTTACCTTTAATTCTTTTTTAAACTATCAAAAAAACCTTCATCTTAGAAATTGTGTAACTCGATGGGAAAAAATATTCCAAGCACAAAGACTTCTATGTTTTGTGCAACAGGAAACCCAGGGATGCCAGAAAATCCATGTGACTTATTTAAGTGCAGTAAACGTCTTTTCTCCAGTTTCTTTCCATATGGTTTGCAGAAGAGCAACGTGCTTCATCTATGTGATATTAGGAATCCAGAATTTTCCATCTCACCCAGACATTATATGAATCTACATTGAGTTAGCTCTCTGGTAGACAGTAGAGGAAAGTAGCCCGTGAGAAGTGCTAATCTACACAGACATGTGGAATCCACTGGGGGAGATACTTCCTTAAAGAATGCTTTACTTCTGTGATTAATCCATCAATGTCCCAACTGTGTCTGTGGATTCAGTCAGTACTTTCAGACACTGTCTGAGAAGAAGGTAGTAAAAATAAAAATGGAGACTGATTTGAGTTAAGGGAAAAGAGGAAAGAAGAAAGTTATAATTTATTTAAATGTTCTATGTTAAAACCTAAAAATTCACTTGGATAAACATTAACTAATTGCCAAATATGACATAAAGATACCACTTAGTAGTAGTATCCATACTTTATTTGATTGAATGGGATCCTTTTATGAAAATCATTCTGATGTTATACACTACAACAAAAACTTAGGCAGATGCTGATCATGAAAAATTGAGTTCTTGAGCTATATTCATAATTTATAAGAAGATTAAGCAGTCATGATTCTACCATTTGAGGGAGGCAGAGGACTCTTCATCGGTTTTGGTTATGACTGTTTTCTAAGAGTAATCAGGAAGTAAAACAGTTGTAGGTTAATATAACGACTTAGAGGAGATCAGAGGTATCATTGTGACTTATTAAATCAGAGTAGACAGAAGACTTTCATCAGGATATAGTTTTATTCGAACCTAGGTGAGAAACAAGTCTCTTTGCTCAATCGTTGTATATTGATCATAGGACAAAAAATGTTTTGAAAACAAAATCACAAAATATTAAAATACTATTTTTAAATAATATGCCTAGGATTCACATTAGAATATATATAATTCTCCTAATCCATTTCTCTTTAATATATCATTGAATTATTTATATTGTCTTCCCCTGTCTTATTCACTTTTCTATTGCTGTGAGGAGAGCCCATGAGTATAGCAACTCATAAAAAAATAGAAATGAAAAAAGAAAACACAAACAAAAAAAACACACTCAACTAGGCTTGATTATAGTTTCAGATATTTAGTCCAATGTCATCATGGTGGGTAACATGACAGCAAGCAGGCTGACATGTTTTTGGAGAAGTAGCCAGGAGTTCTACATCCTGGTCTGGAAGCAGTAGGAAGAGAAAGATTCTGGATCTTTTGAAACCTCAGAGACCAGCTCCAGTGACACACTTCCTTCAACAAGGCAATACCTACTGATCCTTTCAAATAGTGTGAAGCCCTGGTGACTAAACATTCAAATCTATGACCCCAAGGGGGATATTCTAATTCAAACCACCACATCCCCTGAATTTTCCTCAGAGCTCAGAGCTTCTTCATAAATTAATGCATTAATAGGGTGATTACCTCCCACACTTTCTAAGAAATCGTGATTAACCAAGATGAAGAGGGAGGTACTATTTAATGATCCTGTGAAACTCAATTGGTTCCCTATGCAGACCTAGAATACAGACATTCTTAATTTGACATCTTGTTTTGATATTAAGGAAACTAATCTTAATTAATCATAGCATTAAAATTGGAAGTAGAAATGGCAAGACTCTGCAGATAAAAGAATTTCTTAAGCTTGCTTGAATCTGCTCCCTAAGACACCCCCCCCCCAGGATATGCTTTTTATATTCGGTAGCAAGACTGTGTGTATAGTCCTGAAGATAATGAATATGGCCATGCCAGCCCATGACATAAAAACTTAAGACTTAGATATGTTGAGCTTTCTTCCAGTACTAGCTTAGATAATATGTTTTCTACAACAGAGCCTTCAATCAATGACCACCAGTGACAAGGCATACAAATGCTACAGGAGTGGCAGCATTATCCTCCCTCATAGTGCCTGAGCTACAGACATTTGTACTAAGGCAGCTAAGAGTATTTCATTTCACATCTGACTCAACTAAAGTTGTGCTGTGCACTGTAATCTTTATTTCATCTTCTGTATTCTTCCATAATTGTCTCTGGACCCTCAAGATCTCTCAAACATTGGACCGCCAAACATACACTAGTTGATATGAGGTTCCCAACACATATACAGCAGAGGACTGCTGGGTCTGTGTTCTATCAGACATGATGTACTTAACTCTCAAGGGACTGGTGCCTCCAGGGACTCTATAGGTCAGTTTCCATGGGAGGTAGTGGTGGGGACATCCTCTTCGAGACAGATGTTGGCGAGGAATTATGGGATGTATTCAGGGTGGGCAATCAAATCTGGAGAGTAAAAGTTAATAAATAAATAAATAAATAGATAGATAAATAAATAAATATTTAGATTCATGATACCCAGATACTCATCCACATATGATACAGATGAATTTATAGCCATATTTATAACTTTGCAAATTGTGCCATATTTTATCATGTGAACTATTCGTATTCTGTAGGTTAAGATATTCTATACAATGTAAGCAAGTAGTTTTCACTTTTGATGTTTACCTAGTAAGAAGATAATAACATCACCAGGCATTATTAGTAAAAACATTTACCTGAAAACAAAAATCACACAAACCTCATTTAATTTCTGGGGGTTGTATCCATATAGGAGTGTTAAAAGACTATTACAAGCTGCTGCTGCTTGCTTCGTGGGGCAGAATATTTGGGTTCTTTCATCATATGATTCACTGAATATATCCTTTTCACCAAACAGAGCCTGAAAATGATATATTTAAATAGTATCTCTGAGACTTTATCAAGTAAGAAACAAGGATAGAAGAAATGTGAGTCACAAAACCAAATTTTACCACACTGATAAAGATACCTGGTATTGCTCAATGCTGTGCTGTATGCTCCCTAAGTCAGATGCCCTAAATCAGTTTCTTTTCTGCTCTACCAGACCACTTTGGTGAATAATGAATTATCTTAGATGATGGATATTATCCATGTCATTATGTAATTGTGCAAGTATTGTGGCTTTTGGCAGATCAAAAATTTTAAGTCTACACATGTAATGAATGTCTTTTAATTTATGTGAGCTATAAATCCATCAAATAATGAAGAAGTTAATGTCTAAAAGTTAGGTATGTGGCAAATATATTATTTAAAGTAATTATATATGAAAGATAATGAAAAGGAATATCCATGACATTTAAGCGTGTTTTGTAACATTCATTTATGTGTGACACAGTGCATACATGACACTTCGGGAGTCAGGTCTCTCCTTTTAGTATGTGGGGCTCAGAGGATGAACTCAGGTTACTAGGCACAGCTATAAGTTGACACACTGCCACTATGTCATCTTACTAGCCTANTATATGACATGAGAGTCTATCAAAGTTAAACAAGAAAAAATGAAAAATAAAAAACAAAAAAACTGACTGACATCCCAAACCAGTTGTAGAAGGGAGGTAAGGAATAAATACCCCAAATGACCATGAATATAGGAACTTNATAAAACAGCACAGAATCCCACTGGCTTCTAACATGAAATTCGTGAATACACAGAGAAGTGAGTAACATTCATCATGCAACATTTCTAACGTTCTCACAGAGATGCACATGTGCACATATGTACACACATAGAACCTGCACCCAACAGACATGTCCAGGCACACATAATTAAAAGCAAACACACAAACAAGAGGACTTGAACTCCAGAGGAGTCACCCACTTGATCGTTAGAACTGACATTAAAGTTGTCATGGAGATTAATGTGCTCCTAGTGTGATCTAGAATTAATATAGGACAAGAGAGTTTTTAAAAAAAATTAGGAAGTAGTGTCCTCTGTTTTAATGTCTCTGAGCTCAAGCTGTTAATACTTGTCATACATGAGAATGTAACAGCTGGCAATTTTATCTGTTTTATATATACTCTAAATGTGTGTGTGTGTGTGTGTGTGTGTGTGTGTGTGTGTGTAATAAACTCAGAAAGCTATTATTTATGAAAATCAGGAGCAAATTTATAAATAAATAAAATGATGCTGATTCATTGTAAATGGACTGCCCTTATGTAAATGGAATTAATCCCCAACTAAGTGTTACTCAACATCAGAACTCTTGATGGCTCTCTATTTGAAAGTCAAAATGAAGGCAAGTATTCAGAAGTGTTCTCAGTAGATAAAACCAGGATTCCAAATTTAAAGCTCCTCTGCAACCTAAATATTTATAATTAATATATAATTCAGCACTCTACACAAGATGAAATTTTAATGTGACTTTTGAAACAATGGGGAATATGAAATGTGTTACTGTCCAGAAGATGGAAAGCAAAAAGAAATTATAAGGGGAAAATTTTAACTCATTTTATTGAAATTTCAATCTGAAACATTTTAAAAATGCACGGAGAATATCTGTACAAGAAAATCTATTAATATAGATTTCAGTAGATAGGAAAAGCAGGTGGGAAAAAGAAAAAAGATCCATGGTCAACGGATGGCTGACAGGACTAAGCATCCTGCGAATGCAAGATCAGCTATGGGAGAGCAGTGTGTGGCCAGCAGGGTTCAGAGCAGAGAGGTAGCTTGGCCTGTCTCAGCATCTCTGCTCTTGAACTGGGTACCACTTCTATTTCTGGAAACTATACCTAACTGGTATTTCCAAGGGGTTGTTAGAAGATGTTACAAACCTTGAACAGTGGTGGGTAAACATGTGCAAGATAGAAAAAGAAACCTCTCAGATTTTTGGTCAGCACAACAGGGGCCAGAGCAAAGTTGGTTTTGATTTTCTGAGCCAGTTGTGGGTTTGTTGCAAATGCCTCATAAGCTGAAAGAAAGCAAGAGAAAGATCACTTCGAATTATTTTCTCTTGGTTCAAAGTTCTATGCATATTTAGTCTCAATTAAGACTACAGGTGTACTCTTTGACTTATATATCAATCTTTAAGCAGGTGATTCTGATTCACCTGGAAGCCCAGCACCTGGTTACGTTCTTTCAATTCCATTCAATGTGGTCCTCATTTTTCTAGTCACTGTGAAAGTTATTTTTGCTTAACTAGATGGTCAATAACTTAGTGTGTTGTTGCATTAACAAAAAAGTGAAAATCTAAAATAATCAAGTATTTCCCTATTGATAATTAATCTCCCGTACTTTTGAAATCCACAGTGTTACATTTCTATTACACTGATTTTTTTTTCTTTTGTGGTTTGCAGGGAGGACCTGCATACACCAATTGCTTAGGAGAGTTGTGTAGCCTATTTTCAATAACTGACTACTCCATTATTTTTCAGCTTGATTTTTTTTAACCATACAAAACATCTCTAGTAGTTATGTGTGGATATGCCCCTTCTGTTGCTAGGAAATGATGGCTTCCTAGGGGTCCTTCCTAAAATTCCAGGCTCCTCTTTGGAGATTGTGTGTGTGTGTGTGTGTGTGTGTGTGTGTGTGTGTGTGTGTGTGTGTGTGTGTGATATAATATGGAAAACCCTTAGTAAATATCATTGCATTTTTAGAGTTTTCTCCTTGAGGATCTTTGATCTCAGGGGATATTACTAATGTGGAGACAGTGTTGCTTGTTACAACTCAAAGAAAATGGGGGGCATCTATTCCTGTCTAGTCAATAGACAGTCTAGGTACCATTTAGCATCATACAATGACTATCCTGCAAGAAAAAAGAAAAAATATGAAGGTCTCTGCTATTGATCCCACATCTTCCCTTGATAGACTGTGAGATTCAGAAGTACATTTCTTTGGTGTAACAATCACATTGTAGCTAATAGCCAGTAAAGTCATTAGGACTGTATATTTTCAGAGGAGAGGGGGAGGGAGGGTGTCAGGAGGGGCTGCGTGAGTGGGGACTGGGAAGGGGGAATGTAAGTGAATAACTCTACATTATGTATTTTGTTTAAATTGGCATGCAATTTGATTGGAAATGTTTTCCCCGGTAACATAAAGTTTGGAAACAAGTTTTTTTCTTTCTTATATTCACAATATTTAAATAAGTGTGTCCCAGAGCAGTCCAGTACGATACTACTCAAATCTCTGTGGATGCTCACTAGGTCCTCTCCACTTAAATGCTCTGCCCACATGAATTAAACAAACAAACAAACAAATAAAAATAAGATAACTCAATAAGATACATAAATGAATTAAAAAAAAACAGTGTGTTAACATCAATTTTCCTTTAAGAAAGCAGTTAAGTATTTAAAACAATGCATATTAAACTTGTCTTTGGGAAGTGCAGTGAAATCAATTATTTTTTATGGTGGAAATAATAAAGATTAAAGAAAAATGTGCCAATTTTTCTTCCTTTTATTTTGAAAAAGATTACCCAGGTACAGTTGTGCAGGGCTGTAATCTCAGCCTCGGAGAAGGGCAGACAGTAGCTGCATGGTTGTGGTTAGACTGCTACATAGCAAGACCCTATATCAAACAGCAGAAAACATGACTGTCTGAAAACAAATTAAACCACCGTAACAACTGGATTTCTAATTTCTGGCTAATCTGAATGTTCCTACATACTGACAAGATGTCATTCCTAAAATGAAATTATTGCTAAAGAATATTTGTGTGCTTTGTGATAAAAATTACGTGTTCAGACTTCAGTCTCTCTGCACATACCAAGCTAGACGCCCAGGGAATGGCCAATATAGTAAGGTTGAGGTTGTCTTGTCTTGTTCAAAATGAAATCAATGGTAGCCGGGATGTCATATGCTATTTGTTCATCAAGATTATATAAGAAAAAACAGAGAGATGATCAGTAAAGTGTGTAAATACCAAAAAAGAAAACAGGAAGAACTTTTACAAATCAGGGACATGTTTCACAAAGATCTTCTGACATTTTGTGATACAAATGAATCTTAGGTATTTTGTTTCTTTTATTTCTCCCCTATTATATTTTCATAATAAGAGAAGCCACAACAAAAGAAAAATATACAGCTAATTGGAAGATCATTTTTATTCAAATATACTTCGATGAAATATTTTCTAAAATAACAAGATGAAGTAGCAAAGTGATTAGAAGTTGCAAGTAAAAAGATATACAGAAATGATATATAAATTTTATTTTTTATCTGAAACTAAAATAATATTATTAATTTTAGGCAAGATTTTAGCCTCTCAACCTTTACTAATATTATTCAAGGTGCTGGAGATTTCTCGGTGTTTCAGGACACTTACTGCTCTAAATAACAGCTCATAACCACCTAAACTCCAGCTCCAGCAGGATAGATACAAATCCTGTGACCTCTGCACTCACATGTATGATTGCACATGTTCACATAGTATACAGGAAGACATGTACACATATGATACATACATACACACACACACAAACACAAACTATACACATATACACACAGAGACACATACATATACACATTTCATACACACATACACAGATATATATATGCATGCACACACAAACACACAGCTCTACACACACACTACATACATACAGACATAGACAGATACACACTAAAATAAAGACTCAAAATATTACTTGTTACTGATGACATTTTAATGGTGTTCTTTTGGTCAAGGTGACTAAATCTGTGACAACTTAAGAACATTAGACAGTTTGAAGGAAAATGTAGCAGATAAAAGATCTTTTGTCTTACCTAAAAGCCCAGAATTCTTCAGAATCTGGGTCTAGGTGCACATGTTTCCTGGCATTGTTAGTGCCCCTGCTGTTCCCCAGCCACACATCAAAGACAGCATCTGCCAGAAGGAAGGCTGGGGAGTTACTGGGAGGGTCAAGAACTCAATAATCAGCAGATACAGTCAATCCATGCTGCAAATACACAACTGGCTTCGTGGCTGAAAAGAAAACAAAAAAAAAATTTGTTATATGTTACTGGTTTTCAAGAATGCAAAATAATGGAGCACATTATATTTCATATGTATTCCCCTGCAATTTTCTCATATTCGCACCCTCCTTCATCCTCTTTGACACCTAACTCCTCCTGGGAAATATTTGATTGATAATGTAAAATTCAGTCATCATAATAATGTTTGATTTTGGGGGGGTTGTTATTATTTCTGACTAGTGCATTTTGTTTGTATGATTTTGCTTTGTGTCATTATCTCAGCATATAGCCCTGGCTGGCCTGGAACTTGTTATGTAAACAAGTTTTGCCCTGAACTCACACCATTCCACCTGCTTCTGCCTCCCCAGTGCTGTGATTAAAGGCAACAAGCCTTGGTTTTGGGGTTTTTTGGTTTTTGGTCTTGGATAATCTTTTTAAATTTTTTTGTTGTTCATTTGTTTTGTTCTTGTTGTTTGATTGTTTTGTTTTGATTTGTTTTGCAAGCTTATCTATTTTTCACAGTGCATTTGTAATCCAAATAGTGATAACAGCTGATTGTCCTCATTTGATAGCCATAGATATCACTCATTTTGCTCAGAGTAAAATAATCACTAAACTCACAGAGATACTTTCTTCTTCCTGCTCCTTATGGAGTAAATATGAATTTCCCTACTAAAAGTTTTCAATTTATAAAATTTCCAAGCAAAAGATAATATGCAGAACATTTAATAAACAATTCCAACAGCAAATCCCTGAACATTTAGACCTTGAGTCAGAATGAACCAGATGCACATCTCATCAAGAATGATATATTGAATTCTCAGAACACTAACTCAAGCATTGCAACATTATAAGAATTACAGTCAGTGCTGGAAGATCTTGGCCATTCCAGCAGAGATTCTGAGCATTTATTCTGCACAGAAATCTAAATTCACATGACAGACAGTGCTTTTTCTTCTATTAATATCAACTCCAATGGAAGCAGTCACAAAGGATAGGAGCCTAGCTTTGCATGTGGAAGCCAGGGAGGTCTGGGGACTCCTTCTGAGGGATAAATAATGGAAGGTTTTGCATTGCATGCCTTAACTCTGAGCACTTTTTGTCACACACTGTTTTATGAATTCTTTCTCTCATCCCTCCCATGTGGAATACAGAAGATTAAGAGGAGGTAACCATCCTTAGTCATAACTTCGTGTTCTTCACTTTCATAGCCCCAGTGGGAAATTATCTCAGTCTAAATGCAGAATAGAAAACATACGGAATTTTATTAGTTTAGTCACCTGAACACTTTTATGATTCTCCACTAAATTTTCATTATAGAATATAGTAGCATGTTTTATAAAAAGAAATTTCAAATTATCATATATGTAATCATCTGGAAAGTATGCATGAAAGGAATAGAGACAAATTTTTGAATGTATGTTGATTAACAGGAATAGCTTACAACATTCATATTGGCTTCGGGATTCTTTGGTTTTGCTTCCAAAACACAAGATATGCTTCCAAAAGCATGGACAATACATATTGTTCTTAATAGGTTCCACATTTAAACCTGCTGGGAATATTTATTAGCATTAATAAATAAACTACATGTTGCTAGGTAAACTCAGGTTATTGGATGTAAATTTTTCATCTGCATCCTTACATACTAGAAAGGTGGTCGTATCATCTTCTAAGACTCAGAAATTCCTCTGCATTATTAAAAAGATAGCTTGTATGAAATTCAAAGTGATTGTCCATAGTATTCAGAAAACCACCTTTCTGGAACTTGTCTTAACTTAATCAAGACTATTATTTGTTTTTTTTTTTTTTCAACAGAACTGTTACACACATTAATCTGAAACCATTTAAAACACTATCCAAACAGAATAAAACTGGGAAAATGTTAGAACAACCATACAGGGTTTGAGAGAAGCCGGGTGGCATACATAGTCTCTTGGAAGCTGTTGTGTGGCTCCAAGGGACCTATGTAGTCACTACTACCAACATGGTCTTCTTTTGATGAACAGTAACACACAACACAGTTCTCAGATGTTTTCAGACTTTTCATAGATGTACTTTAAAGCAAGGACTAATACTGGCAATGAAATATTTTCTGCACAAGTCATTAACTGTACCATTGATATAGACACTAACCACGGTAGATTCCACTCGAGACACCAACTTAGCTGTGTTCTCTTTTATTGTTTTACCCCCATAAATTATTACTGTTAAGGTACAGTGGAGAAAAGGACAAATACATCATAGCAAAATACTTTTTGGTAGAGTCAGTCTTGGTGGTAATTTTTTTTGTTTGGTTTTTTTTTGTTTG
>NW_018391608.1:32771-35247 GCF_900095145.1 Mus pahari
GCCTGGCTCTGCCTCCCGAGTGCTGGGATTAAAGGCGTGAGCCACCACGTAGGCTCAACTTTTACTTTTCTTTTGCTATTTTTTGATTTTTGAGACAGGGTTTTTCTGTGTAGCCCAGGCTGGCCTTGAACTCACTCTGTAGACCTGGCTGGCCTCGAACTCAGAAATTTGCCTGCCTCTGCCTCCCAAGTGCTGGGATTGAAGGCGTGCGCCACCACGCCCGGCGGTAATTTTCAATAGAGATAATGCTGTATCTAAAATAGAATGAATTTCTTGTAGGAATACAGTGTGAACTTATATTTTAAGAGGGTTTGAAATCCGACCATTTCATACTCACCAACACCAATGTAAAGTCTCTAGGATATCTGGAGTATAAATGAAATTTTAATTCTCTTTTTCATTTCCACTCTCTATAAATATCAGCATGAGTGTGTTCTTTGGTTGACCTCCTCTATGATGAACAGTGGCTAAGGCTTCAGGGAACTCTGACATTTGCCAAGAAACCAAACATTTGAAAAGCTCTCAAGATGGAGAACTCCCAAAATTTTTTGAAAGATTATTTTCTTTGTGATCTGACATGTGCTATAATGCTTCTTTCCAAGCCCCATCACTCTGACTGGGTAAATATCAAGAAAGAGTTCTTCGGTGATTAAGAAGGGGATAATTAATCAATATCTATTTGTTAAAACTGTAAGTATTTATCCTAAGGAATTAGGTATAACTAACTTTATCAGAAGCTTTTTCTGTTTTTTGAAAATGAAGATATGTATGGAGAAATCTTATAAATATGAACAAAATAGATGTTTTGACAGTTAATTTTTTGTGTGTAATTTAGGTAAATGGGAAGTTATCTCTTCAATCTGGGAGATACCAGATTCAAAACACATAATACCCACAAGACCATAGTACCCACAGTATATGAAAACAAACAAAAATAGTGTTCTTTTTGTGTTTTCTTTGTTGTAATAAAAATAATAACCTTGAGGATAAAATGGTTCATTTGGGTTACATGCCCTGATCATATTCTCTCATTAGAATAGTTCAGGGAGAGAAATCAAGGCAAGAATAGGAAAGCACAGGCTTTGGAAGAATGCTGCTTACTAGCTTGCTTCCAATGGTTTCCTCAACTTCTTTTCTTATAACCTCTACCCTGGAGTGGCATCTACTACACTGGATTCATCCCACCAACCTTTATCCTTAACCAAGAAAATGTTCCACATTATAGGTAGACTGGGAACAGATGAGTATGGGAACACAAGGATTCTTGTCGTCATTTCAGGGAGATATAGAATCTTAGTGCAGTGGCAACTCCTTGTAATCTACAAGAAAAACATTACTGAAGTCTCTTAACAATAGGGGTTTTGGACCCTACTATGGTATGTATATGCTTGGTCCAAGGAATGGCAGTATTACAAGGTATGGTGTTCTTGGAATAAGTGCATCATTGTGTATGTGAGCATAAGACCCTCACTCTGGGTACCTGGAAGTCAATCTTCCACTAGTAGCATTCATATGAAGATGTACAACTCTTAGTTCTGCCTGCACTGTGCCTTCCTGGATACTGCCATACTATCACCTTTATGATAATGGACTAAACCTCTGAACCTGTATACAAGCCCCAATTAAGTGGTGTCCTTTATAATATTTGCCTTGGTCATGTTATCTGTTCCCAACAGTAAAACCCTAACTAAGACAGACTCTGAACTGGTTATCTTTTGTAATTGCAATGTCTCCTAGTGATAGGACTCAAATATTAAGCCAGTCACAAAATATTGCACCTATAATCTGTCCTATTGTTTGGGCAATGGTAGTACAAAATTATAGGTGTGGCCAACCCATGAATAGTCCAATGTGTGGTACATGCCATGAAAGGGAGCTCATGTCTGACACTTCCTAGAGGGCCATGAACCAGTGAGTGGTAGGACAGCCCAGAAGCCCAGGATAAAATCAAACACATCTGGAAAAAACATCAAAGAAATGGTTCATCATGATATTCAGTTATGTTGATAGAACAGTGCATAACCTAGTTGTCATTTGAGGGATGACATCAAGCAAAGGATGAGAACAGATGAAGAGATTAAAGAGAACCACAAATACTAGTTGAAGCCAGAGGAACCCCACAGAAGAGAGCAAGGATTGCAGGAGCCAAAGTGCTCAAGGATAGCACAAGGATATGGCCCACAGAATCAACTAACCAGGGCTCATAAGTGCTTACAGAGACTACAAGGAAAAACATGAAGTCTGTGTAAGACTCAGCTAGGTCTTCTACATATACCTTACAATTCTGTAGCTTGGTGTTCTTGTGGGACTCCCAACACTAGAAGTAGGGAATGTGTTGCCTGTTCTTGGAACCTCTTTCCACCTACTGTGTTGCTATATCCAGATGTGATATGAGGGTTTGTGCTCAGACTTATTCTGTCTTGTTAGGCTATGTTTGATGAATATTCTTGGAAAATGGGATGGGGAGGTGGAGGGA
>NW_018391608.1:35287-44388 GCF_900095145.1 Mus pahari
GAAAGGAAAGGAAAGGAAAGGAAAGGAAAGGAAAGGAAAGGAAAGGAAAGGAAAGGAAAGGAAAGGAAAGGAAAGGAAAGGAAAGGAAAGGAAAGATATGAAAATGTTCCACAGACTCCACAGACTTGCCTACAGGCCAATCTAATGGACTGATTTTTTTCTCTGGTGAGGTTCCATCTTTCTGGATGCCCTCGTTTTTACATGTATTGTTTCAGGCACTGTGAGCCCCATGAACCCTTTTTAGTTGATTCAGAGGCAATGTTCTTATGGTATCCTCTACTCCTTGAACTCCTATAAACCTCCCTAACTTCTGTGGGATTCCTGACTTTGCTTAACATGTGGCTGTGTATCTGAGCACATGCTCCCATCAGATCCCCCCAGTCCCTTTCCTACATCCCCTCTACCCAAGACCAACTCCCTCATAGTTTCCTTTCAAACCAAAATAAAGCAAACAAACATACAAACAACAAAACAAAAAACATTTCAGGCCTTGCAGACCTATCCATCAAACATAGCCTAACAAGATAAAATAAAACTGGAAACAAACCTTCATATCATGACTGGGCCTGAGGTAGATTCCTATCTCTTAAATCTGTGTAAAGATAGAAGGGAAGAATTGATTTCACAAAGTAGCCCGCTGGTCAGCACACAGACACACAAACACACACACCCGTACCCACCCCCCAACCCACCCTCCCACCCACCCCCACACACGTTTGCAAATACTTATACATAAATGTCATGCATTCAAAAACAATCATATTAAAATATAGTAAAAGTAAATAATATTCAAAGTAAAGTCTGATTTGTCTTCAAATACTGCTTCCTAGATCACCATGTGTTCTCCTCTGAATGTATCATCTGCTTTATGTTGCCACCTGGTATTTAAGAATTGACAAAAACAAAGCAGCTGTCATATTCTAAAATATTCAGGAAAAGAAAGTTAAATTAAAAAGGAATGAGTCTCCTTACAATGAACACAGTTTTTCATGCCTTGTTATAGCAACATGCCTTTTTATATATCTGAACAGGTTCATTGTAAAACTGATTATGACATAATATAGCTGACAGCAGCCTTATGTAGAATAATAGCGACTCTGAGAACTATACTGGGAATAGCTGGAGAGGCACTGTCCAAAAAGATGGATGATGGGGTAAGTGCTGGTTTCACCGACAAAGTAGAATGGAGAGTTTTGCAAAGGGGAACTTGAGCACAGCAATAAAAACAAACAAAGGTAAAGCAAAAACACCAAGAAATAAACCCATGGTCTATAAGCTGTTGTCATGTCAACCTCTATGCTTATTTAATTCACAATGGAGAATAACATTTTATGTTTTAATTGAATTATTTAGAATTCTAAATATTTTAGACAAAATAATTTTTGAGATATTATTCTAACTTGCATTATTTTAATATTATACATAATTTGGGGGGGTTATTCCTGCAAAATTTAAAGGCCATGGAATGGAATTTTTCATCCAGTACTTAATACAATATCCATATATTCAACAAGAATGCATGCTAATTTAATTCCTATTGTGAAGTATGATCAATGGTTAGTGAAAGAGCTAAGGCATTCATGAATTTATGAGTGAAAGGATTAAATCCTTAACTAATGAGTCATAAAATCTTAAACATTCTAGTTACAACTTATCAGGGGCCAGTGCCTCTTCAAAGTTCAGATTAGACTTCAAACAAACAAGAAATTGTCACTGGACATAGAAATACCCAGACATAAGTACCCTAAGGTCCAGAAAGAAATTTTGGTTGATAAATCAGTTTGTAGATTCTGTTCTGTAACAAAAACAGATTTACACACAACTTATCTTGTAGCAAATGAACTTCTTATCTCCCTGTGTCCTCTCTTCTTCGTCCTTTCTCTTTCATCTTTAACTATGCTCTTTTCATCAAGTGTCCTCAACTCCCTTTTGCCTGCAAAAATACAGTCATTCTTTAAACTCAGAATCAAAACATCCTTCCATGTGGCATTTTCCTAATGGATTAAGGTCATAGAGGAAGAAGTGAGGGATTTCTAGATTAGCAACTTCTTAAACTTCATATGTATAAATAATGAGGATTTAATCAAATGCAGATTTTGTGCAGTGTAAGTTAGGGGTGATGTTCTGGATTTGGTATGTCCCGAACTACCCAAGCTGAAAGGACTGTGTTCCTCTGGTGACTATTCACAGAGAAACAGGGAGAGAAATTTTCTACCTTTGAGCAGAAGGAGGAAGCAGATGTGATTGTGGCTCTCACAGGACTGTTCTCATGCCCAGCTTACCCAAGCTTTTCTTCCTGGTCAAATTCTTGATTTACTTCTTGGTAAACAACAATGGTTAAATTTTCAAAAAGNAGATTAAAATAGGGAGTCCACTTTAATCACCCCAGAGAAGAACATTAAGCACTATTTCTCCTGTTAGTAAGCTTTGCTAATACAGGTTGCTCTTTATCAAGTGTGGCTCAGTTTATAGATGCTCTTTAATTAGGCATAGCTCCTTCTGCCTTTCTGATATTGAGTTATGTCCACTATCAGAAGTAGATAACAAAAGGAACTAGAACAGGAAAAGTTTCCGTCATTTTCTTGGTTGTCTCTTCCCAAGTGACTCTAGNTTATACCAAGTTCACATAAACCTAACCAGAAAACGTTGCTGAAACTTTTCCTGTTCTTGTCCATGTCCAATATGAGACATGAAAATGGACTTAACTTTGTTTTTTCTAGTAAATTCTTGGGTGTTTTAACATGATTTTTTTACTAGTGTTTTGTTACCTATTGGATTTTAATATACTATTACCCAGGTATATACGGTGTAGCCTTTCTTGTTTGTTCAGTTTTCAAGAAAATCTTTGTAAGGATCATTCTTAGGTTTTAAGTCTGAAAATTCTCCCAAAGGCTCTTGATTGTATTTTTGATCCACAGGCAATGGAAATATATTTAGAGTCTGTAGAAATCTATTCAATGTGTGTAGATTAATTCTGGTGGAAATATGAAAATGTGGGGATGATTCTGTTTCCTGGTCAAGCCAGATGTGCGGATCTCCTAGCACCAGTGTATGCTATGGTGAATTCAGCCATGCTTTTCCACTACAAAGGACTTGACTTTGCTCTCATAATTCACATCTATCAGGAATTCTGGTCAGAAAAATAAACAGTCTCCAATCATGTGGCTCATATTTGGGACCATAATTCTAAATACAATCACTCGGTAAGATTTTGATAAAATTTGTATTCCAAATCTTGAAAAATTGTGGCTGATTTGCATAGGTGAGAAAAGTCTGTGTGATATACAGGATTTGGAATATAGGAGTATCAGATAAGGAGATTGTGAGGAATATTGTCAGCTGATAAATAAAAATGACATTGGTGATTAGGGATCATACCCTTTTTTGAATTGATCACATTAACAACATTTCACTTTTGCTTATAAATGTGCAATATTTCACTGTGTGTGTGTGTGTGTGTGTGTGTGTGTGTGTGTGTGTGTGTAGGGTGAAAGATGGGTGAGAGAGAGAGCAGGAGAGCTGGGGAGTATAGGGAGAGAGAATATATGTGTAAGAAAAAAGAGTGTGTTAAGCGAGAGAAAGAGAATGTAGAGGAGGAAGAGAGAGAGAGAGAGAGAGAGAGAGAGAGAGAGAGAGAGAGAGAGAGAGAGAGAGAGAGAGAGAGAGAGAGAGAGAGAGGTGAGAGAGTATTACAATTTATTTTATTTTCAAGGAACCAGATAAGATGTGTGTGTGTGTGTGTGTGTGTGTGTGTGTGTGTGTGTGTGTGTGTGTGTTATACTGCACAGTGTATGTATATATATTTCTGTTTTAGTAAGGGTAATTTTGGCCAGGCATGGTGACACACGACTTTAATCCCAGCACTCGGGAGGCAGAGGCAGGTGGATTTTTGAGTTCAAGGCCAGCCTAGTCTACAAAGTGAGTTCCAGGACAGCCAAGGCTACGAAGAGAAAACCTGTCTTGAAAAACAAAACAAAATAAAGATAATTTTACATTGAAATTGACAATTTGATTATACCGCATGATTGTGTGTGTTAACTACCTCATTTTCGTGCTGCAATTCATGGCAATAATATTCATGCAAGGAAAGATTGTGTGGCTCAGTTTCAGAGGTCATACCTAACCATTTGTTTAGAAGACATCAGGGCTGGAAAATTTCAGTCCCTAGACATGGGATATTGGGGTGATGTTTGGCTAATGGAGTGAGGAAGCAGAACCAGAAATAGTGTGACTGAGCTTTTAAAAGCCCCATCACAGGTCATAATGATAAAACATAGCAGTGACATTTCTGATTCAAAGGAAGTTTGAGTTATTGTGTGTTTACAGAAAATATCACAGTGTACCAATATGCACTGCCTGCTATAAGGTCAATTCTTGGTTCATTTCTGCTCATTAGGTGGAGATTAAGTTGCTGCTCAAACATGAAGGAAGTTCCAGGGACTGTGTGAGCTCAACTGTGCCCTCATCTGCACCTGCCTCTAACTCTGTTGAAGGATCAGAGACAGGAGTCACAGAATTCAGCAGTGAGATATCTCTCTGATTAGAATGTTCTGAGCAAAGAACACTGGAACTTGTCACAGGCCAAGGCTTGGTGGTCAGTGATCCCTGTGAACTGGTTCCTGTCAGACACATTCCCTGCAAGACAATGCTATTATTTTCTATTTTGGACTTCCTTATTTTTCATCCTCAGAGAGATTGTTCACATTTCAAAGATGAAAAAAAATCTGGTTCTTCTACTCTTACAGAGTGTGAAAATCCTACTAAACAACTGCTCCACTTCAAATAATAAACTACAAAATTTAAGTTACATGCTCATCTCCTATAACATTGGAAATCCCCACTGTACATGCCCAGGAACGATCTTATTGCTGCCACTAGTTTACTCCAAAAGCAGGAAGATAGTATCATGGGGGAAATGATAATACTATTTCTTTAGGTGTCATGATAAGACACATGCCTATTTTATTGTTATTGTTAGAATAATGTAATGAAAACAGTAGAAGTTTGGACTTTAGTGAAGTCAGACTGTTGTTCTTAGTGTTCTTCTGAGGTAACTGTGGTTCCTTTTTGTCTCCCACCACAAAAACTTAATGTAACAGTTATATAAAAACTTTAATAATTTGTTCCTTGAAAGTGAAGCTCACAGACTAGGAGAACGAAGAGAACTTGTAGGGAGCAAAGCCACTGGAAAGAGGAAGGTGGAGAGATCTGGGTTCACATGGTCAATTGGAAACATTTTTTGTTAGTTAACATTAATTAGGAACCCATACTTTGTATATAAATATAGTCATTTTTTTGGTGTTGGGTTAGCTGTTAAAACACAGTGAGTGAGAGAAAGCCACATGCAAAGGACAGGTACACTGTTTATCAGGAACACTTAGAGAAATCCTTGTGAAGAACCTGTACTCCAGGAGTGGGGTTTGGACATTAAGCTTTTATGTAAATATTATCATGTGAGTAGAGGCTGTTTGTTAGTCCTCTAAATACTGATGCCTCTGACATAGGTATATTCAGTCTGGGTAAGTATTTTCACAGAATTGATCATATGTATAGAGAAAGACACTTCTATTAATTTAGTCTTCTTTATAGTTTGCTGTAAAGTACATTATATTTTTTCCTTTTTTCTTCTCTTATACAATACATCTTGAACACAGCCTCCACTCCATTCCCTCTTCCCAGCCTCTGCTGCCTTGCCACTCCCCTAAATCCATCACTTCTCCTATTTCCTTCAAAAAAGAACAGTTCTCCCAGTGATATCAAACGAACATGGCATATCAGATACATAATACCAGGCACACACCCTCATTTCAAGGATGGAGGAGGCAACCCAGAGAGGGAAAAAGTGTGCCAGAAGCAGACAATAGGATCAGAGACATCCCTACTCCAACTGTTAATAGTTCAACAAAAATCCCAAGCTAAACATTTTGAGCATGTATGCAGAAAGTCTTGCACAGACTTCATCTGGCTCCATGGTTGTCTCTCCAGTCCCTGTGAGCTCCTGTGAGCCCACTTTAGCTGATTTTGTGGGACATGTTCTCCTCTACCATTCTGTCTCCTACAATCCTCACCTCTTTTCTGTAGGCTTCCCCTAGCTCAGCCTAATGTTTGACTGTAGAGCTCTGGATCAGCTCAAATCACCTGGGACAGGAAGACTTGATAATGATGACTGGGTTTATGCATCAATCCAATGAGTATAGCAGAATTAGAAAACATTTCATTGCCATTTTATTTTTATTTATTTTACTTTATTATTTCATTCATTTTTATTTTATTTTATTTTATTTTATTTTATTTTATCTTATCTTATGTTTAGTTTAGTTTAGTTTAGTTTAGTTTAGTTTAGTTTAGTTTAGTTTAGTTTAGTTTAGTTTAGTTTAGTTTGCCAATCATGTTTGGGTTCAGTTCAGATTCTACATCCAGTTCAGATTCTACATTCTATGAGTTCTTGTGAGGGTCACTCTCATCAGCTCCAGGAAGTTTCCACAGCACTAGGTTTCCACATCACCCCTTAAGGGCCCACCTCTTCCAGTCGTCTGTCCTTGAACTCTCAATATATTTTAAGTTTTATCATTGTTTTGAAGTTTTGTTTAATGTGTAGCAATTTTATAGCAAGCAAGCAATCAACATCAACTTCATTGTGGTAAAATACGTTTGTAGGTGAAGTTTTTAATGTACACATTAACTGAAGAACATAACCCAGCATCAGAGTGATTTTGACTATCACTTATGGCTAAGAAAGGGAGAAAGACAGCTTGTCCCACCCAGCAGCTCCCCAAGGCACACCTCCTTGAAAACCATATTTGAACCTTTAAGCTAATCCACAAGAAAGAATGAATGTGCCTGGTACCAAGGACCAAATAAGCACATTGTTCTCTGAACTTGCTTCTATAAATTGCTTCATCAGAGTAATGTGACATATAAAAGGAGTTTCCTACTATTTCTATTGCTAAAATTTATTACTTGATTATACTGATGATAGCCATATCTCTTTTTTTATAATAATACATTAATTCCTTAACAGTAAACAAAGACTCAGTAGAGTTACACCACCCTTTTTGAAGATCTCCTTCTATGAAACATTTTCTATGTTCTGATAAATGATCTATGGATTTTTAAGCGAAAAAATACACCATAAGTCCCAATTATACCCTATTTGCATATCTACCCACAACTCTAAATCAACATGCCATTGAGATAACTGTCCATCAATATATATTGTAGAATTGGTAAAGCAGATAGTTATGGAGTCAATCCAGGCATCTATCAACAGGCAAATGTCAAAACAAACAAATAAATAAATAAATAAATAAATAAATAAATAAATAAAAACATGAACATGAAGTTTCTATTTATACATAAGAATGAAATTTTGTTATTTGGTAAAATATGAACGCAATTGGAGATCATCTTACTAAGTGAAATAAGCTAGGCTTTAAAAGACAGATATTGCATGTTATTTCATATTTGTGGATCCTGAATTTTTATAGGCACATAAAACCATATATATGTCAGTGTATGTGATATGATGTGTCTGTGTGTGTGTGTGTGTGTACACATGAATGTGTATATAGTAAGCAAACTTCTTATGATAAAGGAGGTTGGAGATGTTGAATTCCAATTTTTTAACATCAGTTGGGTCTGCCAGAAAATATTGATCAGCATTCCACATGGCAGTTGGAATCTTCATGTCCTTTACCTTATATAGTACGGTTATGGGATTAAAGAAATGAGAAAAATAATGTTTAGGTTAGTGGCATATCACTTTTTGGATTGCAAGTTGGTTCTTTTTTAGTAAATGAAAATGGTAACTGCAATTTGTGAAGATAGACTAAGTTATGAATTTCAGTCTTCTCAGAGAGGAATAGACTAACAATGGTCAATCCTAAAATCAACAAAATCAATGATTATTCACATCAGAAGTTCTCTGAATCTGAGTTTCTTTACATTTAAATTAGGGTATCAGAAATAGCTTATAAATCAAAGAATTTTATGAAGTTCAAATGAAAAGATAATTGGAAATAGCCACTAGGTAATATTATATGGAGAAGTGTTTTCCCTAATTTTAATGTAAAACTAAGGTCTACCTGTACCATGTTCCTGGAAAATACAAACATACCCGATGCCTTTCAAAGAAGAATAATTTATCTAATACTTTCCAAGGGGAGCAATTACTGCAATCGAGAAAAGGAAATATACCTAACAATAGTGCAACATATTCAGAGTAGGACATCCACAGTCATAAGCTTGGAATACCTACCCATGTTCTGATTCCCTGAACGATAATGATTTAAATGTTTTAGTTTTGTTTTTTGCTTTTCGTTGTTTTGGTTTTATTGAATGGTTTTTATTAGATATTTTCTTTATTTACATTTCAAATACTATCCTGAAAGTTCACTACACCCTCCAACCACCTCTGCTACCCTACCCACCCACTCCGACTTCTTGGCTCTGGCATTCCCCTGTGCTGGGTCATATAAAGTTTGCAAGAGCAAGGTGCCTCTCTTCCCAATTATGGCCAATTAGGCCATCTTCTGCTACATATGCAGCTAGAGACACGAGCTCAGGGGGTACTGGCTAGTTCATATTGTTGTTCCACCTACAGGTTTGCAGCCCCCTTCAGCTACTTGGGTACAGTCTCTAGCTCCTCCATTGGGGACCCTCAATTCCATCCAATATCTGACTGTGAGCATCCATTTCTGTGTTTGCCAGACAATGGCATAGCATCACAAGAGGCCACTATATCAAGATCCCTTCAGCAGAATCATGCTGGCATGTGCATTAGTATCTGGGTTTGGTGGCTGATGATGAGATGAATCCCCGGATGGGGTAGTCTCTGGATAGTCCATCCTTTCATTTTAGCTCTAAATGTTGTCTCTGTATCTATATCCTTTCATGGATGTTGGCTTTCTATTGTTTATGCTATTATCGAAAATCAGCTTTAGTCCGTGGTGATCTGATAGGATGCATGGGATAATTTCAATATTTTTGTATCTGTGGAGGCCTGCTTTGTGACCAATTATATGGTCAATTTTGGAGGAGGTACCATGTGGGGCTGAGAAGAAGGTATATCCTTTTGTTTTAGGATAAAATGTTCTGTAGAT
>NW_018391608.1:45973-65812 GCF_900095145.1 Mus pahari
AGGGCCAAGAATTGGGAGTAGGTGGGTAGGGGAGCAGGGGCAGGGTGAGGGTATAGGGAACTTTCGGGATAATATTTGATATGTAAATAAAGAATATATCTATAAAAAAAAAATCCCACAAAGCATACCCAAACAAAGTCAAGTGTTATCATATACTATAGTGTTGGAGCTCTTGCTTATTTGTCTAAATAGACCTTGCAATATGCTACTGATGTCTTTGCAAGGGACTCAGGGAAGACCTTATCTGCTGACATGGTTGTGATTAAAGTGAAGTGACAATTTGCAATTTTTAAGATAGTCAAGGTGGTGCATTTCCAAAGGTCTGGGAAACAGCTTCTAGGCAATCAGTGTTCTGTAATTCCTCACTCTTCATACCCCATTCAAAAATTGCTTCACTGAACCTCACTGACTGTAGAACAATTTTATATACTGATGCTAAACACATCAAACCACAAACTGTCACCAAACTCCTCTGAAAAGTAACAAGATAAGGTGAACATTCACTTGGTAACACTATCTAATTATACTGCATACCCCAATATTAGGACGAAATAAAGAAAGATTTAAAACTCCCAAAAAGCAACTAAATTGATTCAAAGCTTCATATGCTTTTCCTACCATTAACTTTTGAAATATTCGGGGTGAAAAACAAACATTTATTTGTTTGTCACATTTCTCTGAAATGTTTCATGCTGATATTAGAAGCAATACTACTTTTAGAAGAACAAAAACAAATCTGTTAAGTTGACCGCATAGCTACTATCTTGTCTGCTGTCCATCACAGATTCTAAGCTCACTTTGGATCTTTTAGATTAGCCATTCCTTAATCCAATGCCCCCTTGATCCTTTGACAGGATGGTGCCTCTCCTAGGTTAACACTTGCTCCTAAAATTCCTAAACTCTATGCAGAGAGCTCTGGACCCTGGAGAAGCTTTCCTGGATGGGTAGATGAGCTGTAGTATCTGGGGAAACTCGGAGGATGCAGATATCACTTCTCAGACTCCATGTGCTCTATTCTTGTATATATGAATAACAACACAAACACAGTGATTCTACCTGCCCATGATGTGGGAACAGTTAAAACAGTTTCTCTAGTAATTATTTACAAGATGCACATATTTGGGAAGATATATCTAAAGACTATTATCTTTTTATAATAAACCATGCCTATGTTTATGAAAAAGAATCTTAGGAGAAACCTGAAGTAAGCTGCATACACTGAGAAAACACTATAAACCTCGACCTGCTTCACTGTCTACTGTAAAGAAGAGTATACTGCCCATTGCTGTGTGACGCTCTTCCTGGTGAGACATGAAAAAATGTCTACTCACCACAGATGGGAAACAATGAGCTAAAGAACAGATGCCATCACGGTCAGTCTTGGTACACCAATAATTTTATATGGGATACTTACAGAAGCAGAAATGACACAAAGGCAGCTGCATCACAAAAATCCCCCAGCACAGGTGACAGCTGACAAACCAGGACTGCACTGCACAACTTGTGCAGCAGCTCCAGCCTTGAAAATAGTTTTTCTAGAATGTTCATTGGTCGGAATTTTTTGCAGGCAGCTAAGTTGATCTTTGACTTTGCCACAGGACTCAGTCTGTCTGAAACTGTGTCTTGGAGATCCTTACTGCTTATATAGTGGAGAAGTGAAGAACTTAGTGAATCTTTCCATTTTTGAGATATTTTGTAACCTTTGTATTGTTCACTTCCTGTGCATACTGCCTCAGTTTCTGTGAGCTTATAAGTATACAGATGAAGCAGTGTTTAGGAGATATTTTCTTTTTTTAAAGTTCTCTATCTGTCCAAGCTCTTACACTCTTCTACAGATTCCAGAACCCTGACAGGAGGAGGGATTTGCAAAAGACATCTGGACTGAATGTTCCAAGATCTCACATTCTCTAAACGTTGTCTGGCTCTGGGTCTCTGCATTTGTTCCCATCTGCAGTAGGAGAAAGATGACGGCTGAGAATGCACTGATTTGCTTCCCTGATAAGCATGGCGGACAGGATTCCAGGGAATGCTCCAGAAGTTGGCAGTGCAGGAAAGGGATTGTGTTGTGACACTGTAAAAAAGACCTATGTGATCTGCTGGATATCAGGATAGAGTGAAAGGAGACGCTGCATCAAGTGGACTGCTACAGACATGGGATGAGACTAGGGGATTAGACTTTTAGAAAAAGTGGTTGGGTGAAGATCTGGGAAATACCTAGGTTCTTTGTCCCTGGCTCTAACATTTTTTATACCCATCTTCCATAGTGTTTCCTGAGCCTTAAAGTGTGTAGGGTAGAAGTTGGTCTCTTTTGCCTCCAAACTGAAGTTAGTACAAATCTTAATTGTATATATATATAGCTTTAAAAGACTTAGCATGGGCTACTCAGTGGAGGAGTTAGAGAAAGTACTGTAGGAGTTGAAGGGGTTTACAACCCCATAGGAACACCAACAATATCACCCAACTTGGCCATTTATAGCTCCCAGGGAGTAAACCAACAACCAAAAAAGAAACCATGGCTCCAACCACATACTTAGCAGAGGATAGCATTATTAGAAATCAGTACGAGGAGAGACCCTTGTCCCTGTGAAGGCTTGATGCCCCAGTATAGGGGAATGTACAGATCGGGAGGAAGGAATGGGTGGGTGAGTGGGCATCAACTTAGCCTTACCCAACCCTAATACTCCCAGGAATTTCAAAGTTGCTTTGGGCTTTTTTCTTATTTGGGGACTGGTTTCTTATCTTTCCTCCTTCAGATACATTTATCTGTAACTCAAACTGGTCTCTAAAGCTGTAAAACACTTGAGGATTATTCTTCAGCCATACACAATTTGTACATAATGAAAGATTTGACAGTGGATGGGCCAGAATACAACATAAAGTTCTGAACCACCATTTTATAATGAATAATGTGTTTCAGACATAACTTTGATGAACCATTTTCAAAATCTAATGGCTTCCATCCCAAGAAAATATTAGGTGATCTCAACTAAGAAGATATTAGAGTAAACTTTTAGCAAGATGGAGTTCAACATGAAATAGATTTTATATGTCTTTGATTTCATGCAATTTCTATTGTACTAGGTTATTACCTTGCACCCTGAAAGACCTCCAAACCTAGGATGTTCTCCCATTATTTTCTTACCCTTCTCATCAGATCCCTCTTGTAGTCACCACCCCCTGCCAACATTCCACATGAAGAATCTATTCTATTTTTCCTTCCAAGAGGGATCCCGGTTTTCTCCTCTTGTTACTTAGCCTATCTGGGTCTGTGGATTGCAGCATAATTATCCTTTACTTTATATGCATTAAATATCTATTTATATGTGAGTACATATCATGTTTGTCTCTCTGAGTCTGGGTTACCTTACTCAGGATGCCCTTTGCTAGTTCCATCCATTTGACTGCAAAATTCATGATGCCCTTGCTTTTAATGGAGCAATACTACATTGTGTAAATGTACTACATATTCTTTTTCCATTATTCAGTTGAAAGACATCTAGGTTCATTCCAGCTTCTGACTATTGTGAATAAAGGCACAATGAACATAGGTGTGCAAGTGTTATTATTGTAGGATGGAATATACTTTGGGTTTAGGCCCAGGAGCAGCATATTGCTATAATGCTATAGCTGGTATAGCTGTGTCTTGGGGTAGATTGATTGCTTTTTTTTTTCCTGTATTGATTCCAAAATTATTGTCCAAGTTTGGATTCCCACCAGCAATGGAGGAGTGTTACCTTTGCCAACATGAGCTGTTGCTTGATACTTTTTATCTCAGCCATTCTAATAGGTGTAAGTTGAAATCTCAAAGTACTTTTGATATGCATTTACCTGATGGCTAAGGATGCTGAACACTTCTTTAAATGTTCACCCATTATAGGTTCCTCTATTAAGAATTCTATTTTGATCTCTACTCCATATTTAATTGAAATATTATGTTTGTTGATGTGTAGATTCCTGAATTCTTTATATATTTATGATATTATACCTCTGTCAGACGTGGAATTGGTAAATTTTTTTCTCATTGTATAGGCTGCCATTTTCCATATTGACTTTGTCCTTTGCCCTACAGAAGCCATAATGTTTCTTGAGGTCCCATTAACTACATGTTTTTGCCTGTGCTATTGGTTTAGGAAGTTGTCCCCTGTGCCAATGTATTCAAGGCATTCTACTTTCCACTTTCTCTTCTATTTGTTTCAAAATATTTGAAATTATTTGCATTCTTCTACATGCAGATGTCCAGTTACACTTGCACCATTTGTTGAAGATGATTCCTTTTTTCCCCACTGTATATTTTTGGCTTCTTTAAAAAAAAAAAAAAGAAAATAAAGAAACAACAAAAAAACATTATGTATACACACTTGTGTGGATTTACTTCTGGGTCTTCAATTCAATTCCATTGATTAGCATATCAGGTTTTATGTTAATATCATGTGTTTTTTATTACTACAGCTCCATAGTAGAGCTTGAAATCAAGAATATTGGTACCTCTGGAAGTCTTTTTATTATGTGGAATTATTATTTATCTATCTCGAGGTTTTTGTTTTTTGCATTAAATTGACTATTATTTCTTCAAGGACTGAGACTCCTAGTAACAGAGGACACAGAGCTGGAGCTAGCCAAATTCTGTAATCAAGCAAGGCCTTGAGTGGAAAGATTAGGACACTTACCCAGCCACAAATCCTTTAACCTACCATTTGTTCTGTCTGCCGAGTATTCTGGGACTGGAGAATAGAATAATCATGATCAGAGAAACCAGAGAAAGTTCACCCAGTAAGTAATAGGATAAGACTCAGAATACCACATTAAAACATTAGGCAGAGCTCTTAATTCCTGAAAAGAAGTTAGAGGAAGACTCAGAGGAACCAGAGGGGTCAGGAACATCACAAAAACATGGGCCATAGAGTAAACAAAGTGGGACTCATGGGGGCTCACAAAAACTAGGGAGCCTGTAGTGGTCTGATCTATGTCCTCTACATATACACTGTCGCCGAATAATTTGGCATTTTTGTGGGATTCATAAGTAGTAATGTAGGCTGTCTCTGACTCTTTTGCCTCCTTATTGGACATTTTCTATCCTACTGGGTTGATTCATCCAGCATTATTACGATGGTATATGCCTGGACTCATTGTAGATTATTATGTCCTATTTAGCTGATGTCCCTGATAGAGGGCTGAGTCTGTGGAAGAGGGGAGAGCAGAGATTGCAGATAAAACTGAGAGTAGGGGAGTGGGGAGAAACTGTAGTCAGGGCATAATATATAAGAGATTTTTTTAAAAATGAAAATGAGTCTCTCAAGATTTTTGGAACCACTTTCTGTATAAATTATTTAAGTATGTATTTGATTTCTCATTGGAAAAATGTAAAACTTCACTACCAATTTCAAAAATACCTTAGGTTATGGATGTTTGCCTTCCACTTCACTCATGTGACTCCCTTTACCCTGATCTTATAAGTTGCCTGATGCTCTTAATAAAGCTTGCTATTGCATTTATTGGTCCCCTTCTCCCAGGTCCCTCCACCTATATAGTGGTAAACAACCTGTCACTCCAGAATCTCTCCAAACACTGACAAAGTGTGGGAACCAGATGTCCAAACAGAATGCACACACATTCAAATCATAACTATGTTATCATGTGAATATAGAAACTAACCAACTTCTGCTTAATCTGCACCACCTTCTAAAAGTTTAGGGTGCTGATTCATTATTGCTCTGTAAATGGAAATTAAGGACTATGTTAGCTCATCTGTGCTCTCAAATCTGCAGCAGCCCCTATCTCTGTTGAAGTATCAGATAAAACAAGGTACAAAACTCAGTAGTGCTGTGTCTCTCAGATTAGGATGTTCTCAGCAAAGAGCACTGGAACTTCTATAACAGGATATGCCTTAGTAGTCAATAACATCAGTGATCTAATTCCTTTCATCAAAGAGGAACAGCATGATCCTTGAAGGACACTGTCTTTGGGTTTTTTTTTTGTTGTTGTTGTTGTTTTTTTTTTTTTTTTTGGGTGGGGAGCTATGGACGCTCTCATTTCTCTACCTAGGGGATTTTATTTATGCCTTTATAGATTAAGATTCAAGCAGCCAGGCATTTGTATTCCAACGAATGTCCTAAGATATCTTCTACCATTGTGAGGTAGAAAAATATTGTTCAATTGCTGTCCCATTTCAGATATACTGCAGGCCNATAAAGATGGAGGCCCTCTCCTCCCACACTGGATAGTCTCTGTCCATAGGTGAGGCTAAGTACTTAGCTGCCACTAATGATGCAGAACAAAGAAAATGGAGCCATGGGGAAATGGTAAGGATAATAGGCTAGGTGATTCAGGAAATTCATTCTTATATCCAAATTAAGATAAATTAAAATGCAAAAACTGTATTCTTAAAAGTCAAACATAGGGAGGAAATAAAACACACTGGGGATATCCTATCAATGTTATATTTTTAATGTTTTTCTGATTACCATAAAATGTGACCTTGAAAGAAAAGACACATATAGATAGAGAAAGTTACCTTTCTGAGGACATTTGTGTTTTAAAGCATGGTCTTCTCATAAAAAAATAGTAAACAAACTCACAGTAACATGAATAAGCTCTGAGGCTGTGGCTACTTATTTGCAATCCTTTGGAACCAAGGATTAGTATACATGTCAACCCTGGACAATATGCAGCTGTTCAAACAGTTCCTGAATGAGCAATAAATATCCCTGCAAATGATCTGATCCGTATACTACACATTCAAAGAAATTAATTTCAGGAAAATTCCAAAATAGAACTTAAAACAAGGAAAGAGAAAGCATAGGTAATACAGAAGATTTCTCAAAATTCCCCATGCCTTATGTAGATTCCAGCAAGAAGAAATAAGATTCTCTTAGCTTCTTAGATAATACAGAATAATGTTGCAAGTCATATAAAACTTGGGTTTGCCTATTATGCTTGGTTATAAATTCAGCATTGATAGAGGTCTAATTACACACTGCCATTAGGGAAAACAGTGCCTATTGAAATGGAGAAGTAAATATTAATACAAAGTTATACATTGTGCAGACATTAAAGTTTACATAAGACTAAACTAACTTTTTTGTCCTGTGCAATGGAATGCTGCATAATGTAACCTAACAAGAACAGCTATCAGAAATGCTGAAGTAAAGTTTCCATATGTAATGTGTTAAATATGCTGTACAAATTTATTGTGATTGCACAACATGAAATACAATAGTGTGACATGGGAGAGGTAGACTTCAAATACAATGTCATTAGCCAATCATAAATAGGTGTCTGTTTAGTTTTTATTCACCAAAGGAATTTCTCTATGTCACTTTGGCCATCAAGGGACAGAGGTTGGGTGGTAGAGGATACAAAAAAAATGACAAAGGAAGAATAAGGAAAATAAAAGAAAAATGAAAGAAAAGAATCAATGACTATTGAGGAAAGCACCATGATATCCTTGCTCTACATGTCCTTTGTATTAAAATGGAGAAGAAACAAATAGCATGGAACATGGAAATGATGTGTTTGCCCTTATGCTGATATCACAGACAGGAAATGGCAACCTTTCCCTACAGACATCAGCAGCTCGAATGGCTAGCCACCATGAGGGGATTCAAGTGTAGCCTAGGTCTTGGTAGGTTTTATTCATAGTATATTCTAGGTATTTTAGAGCATTATTGATGTTGTTAAGACTATGGTCTTCAGAAAATAGAATTAGCCAGACTGACCACTGGAAAGCACAGCAGAAACTACTCAGAATTATTGCATGAGTATTTTGTGAAGCTTAATAATTGATCTCTGTTAACATTCTGCAAAATTGGTTGTTCTTGATAATTATGTTTTTTGTGAAGTCGCTTAAATAATAGATGTCTGCTAATATTCTGCACAAGTATAGCTCTAGCAAAGGAATCTGAACAACCTTTTCGAGATGTTAGAATATTACCCTCAGGACACAGAGAAAGACACCCATGTATCCCTGACCTGAGAGACAGGCCATCTATGTCTTTACTTGCTTAGGTGAAAGCAACAGGTTCACTGGTAAATCAAGTATGTATGGACAGCCCTCACTAGTTGGAGCACAGGCTGTGACCCCATAGCCAAGTCTCAATCATCTATGAGAACAAATATTGATTTTAGTGCTTAGAAATAGCCATGAGTAAATGCTCGTCAATAATGTTTCCATGAAGCATGTGACTGAAAGTACAGGTGCCTCACAATGCGTTCTTTATATTGATAGACAGGGGATATTTCTTTCAGACAAGAGAAAATAAATCCCAACCTGTTTGGTTGACTTTAATTCTTTTTAAACTACCAAAAATACCAATCTTAGAAAATTTGGAACTCATGAGGAGAAAAAGGTGCAAAGCACAAAGACGTCTATGTTTTGTGCAACAGAAAACCCAAAGATGCCAGAAAATCAATGTGACATCTTTAAGTGTAGTAAAAGTCATTCCACCAGTTTCTCTCCATATGGTTTACAGAAGAGCAACGTGCTTCATCTATGTGATATTTGGAATTCAGAGTTTTCCATCTCACCCAGACTTTATAGGGATCTACATTGAGTTGGTTCTCTAGTGGATAGTAGAATAAAGTAGCCTGTGAGAAGTGCTTATCTACACAGTCATGTGGAATCCACCACTGGCGACACTTCCTTAAAGAATGCTTTACTTCAGTGATGAATCCATCAATGTCCCCAGTCATGACTGTGGATTCAGTCAGTATTTTAAGACACTGTCTGAGAAGAATGTAGTAAAAATAAAAATGGATAGGGGTTTCAGTTAAGGGAAAAGAGGAAAGAAGAAAATTATAATTTATTTAAGTTCTTTGGTGAAACCAAAAATATTCACTTGGATAAACATTAACTAATTGCTAAATATGACATTAAGAAACCACTTAGTAGTAGTATCTATACTTCAGTTGTCTGTATGGGATCATTTTATGAAAATCATTCTGATGTTATATACTACAACAAAAACTTAGGCAGATGCTGATCATGAAAAATTGAGTTCCTGAGCTATATCCATAATTTATAAGAAGATTAAGCAGTCATGATTCTACCATCTGAGGGAGGAAGAGGACTCTCCATCTGGTTTGGTTATGACTGTTTTCTAAGAGTAATCAGGAAGTAAAACAGTTGTAGGTTAATATAACATCTTAGAGGAGATCAGAGGTATCATTGTGACTCATCAAAACAGACTGGACACAAGAATTTTCTTTTATTAGGACATAATTTTATTTGAACCTAGGTGAAAAACAAGTCACTTTGTTCAAGGTTTGTGTATTGATAATAGGAAATAATGTTCATGAAAACAAAATCACAAAACATTAAAATCCTATCTTTTAAATAATATACCTAGGATTCACATTAGAACATATATAATTTTCCTAATCCATTTCTCTTTCATACATCATTGAATTATTTATCTTGTCTTCCCCTGACTTATTCAGTTTTCTATTGCTGTGAGGAGAGCCCATAACTATAGAAGCCCTTATAAAAGAAAACACTCAACTAGGCTTGCTTACACTTTCAGATATTTAGTCCAATATCATCACGGTGGGTAACATAACAGCAAGCAGGCTGACATGTTTTTGGAGAAGTAGCCAGGAGTTCTATATCCTGATCCGGAAGCAGTAGGAAGAGAAAGATTCTGAATCTTTTGAAACCTCAGAAACCAGCTCCAGTGACACAGTTCCTCCAACAAGGAACAACCTACTGATCCTTTCAAATAGTGTTACTCCCTAGTGACCAAACATTCAAATCTATGAGCCCAAGGGAGATGGGTATTCTTATTCAAACCACCACATCCCCTGAATTCTCCTCAGAGCTCATACAGGGCTTCTTCATAAATTAATGCATTAACAGGATGATTACCTCCTACATTTTCTAAGAAATCATGACTAACCAAGATGAAGAGGGAGGTATTATTTTATGTTCCCGTGAAACACAATTGGTTCCCAATGCAGACCTAGAATACTCTTAATTTGACATCTTGTTTTGACATCAAGGAAATGAATCTTAATTCATCATATTATTAAAACTGAAAGGAAAAATGACAAGATGACTCAGCAGATAAATGCATTTCTTAAGCTTGCTTGACTCTGAGCCCTGAAACTCCCAGGATATGCTTTTAATATTCGATAGCAAGACTCTGTGAATAGTCCTGAATACACTGAATATGGTCATGCAAGCAAATGGCATAAAAACGTAAGACTTAGATATGTTAAGCTTTCTTTCAGTACTAGCTTAGATAATATGTTTTTTTCTACAACATAGCCTTCAATCAATGACAACTTGTGACAAGGCAAAGAAATGCTACAGGCGTGGCAGCATTATCCTCCATCATAGTGCCTGAGCTACAGTCATTTGTACTAATGCAGCTAAATGTGTTTCATTTCACATCTGACTCAACTGAAGTTGTGCTGTGCACTGTAACCTTTATTTCTTCTTCTGTATGCTTTCATAATTGTCTGTGCCAGCCTCTTGTGGTCCCCTTCCTAACAGATCCTTGGTTTCTCAATGTGTTTGTTTCCTGCCCAGAGATTAATTTTGAGGTTAAAGAAGAGATTTTAGTCTCTTTATTTGTGTTGACCTGCTAATAATCATAAAATTCTGGAGGGTCATTAGTCCCTAAAGATAGCCATAAGAATTCCCTCTTGTTTCCATTTCCCCTCCCTTGGAGCATTTACATAATTATGCTTGTGCTTGTACAAAGAGATTCTTTGTTGTCTCAGAGAGGAGCATCCAAGATTCCTTATCCATTGTAATATTTCATTTCACAGAAAGAAGATGGACATTTCAGTAGTTCCTTTAAAAGTAAAAGTAGAAGTGTCTATGGCCCAGGGTTTTCTTCTGAGATGTGAAGAGTCTTTTGGGCAGAAAGAATGGTGAGTCTCGTGTCATTGGAAGCAGATCCAGAGGTTTTTATAATTGGAAACCACTTCCAAGGTCTCTGCTTGCTTACTACACACACAATGGGACCATGCATACACACCTAACTGCACTAAATAACCCCAGTTGTATTGCAAAGGCGATATTCCAGGTTATACGCCTGTATGGAATCTGAATGCCTATTAGCTGACATTGGTCATAAAAATTTTTGCAAAACATTTATTTTTCCTTTAAGCTCAATACCTTTTGAAAATGAATTCTGGCATGTTTTCATTTAGTCTTTTGATTAAATTTTGTCCCCATGTTTTGAAAATGCTGCCACTCAGATTTCTTTTTTTTAATTAGTTCAGTTATAGAGCATTTCTCAAAAAGCTAAAAAATAGATCTTCAATGTGGTCCAGCTATACTAAGGTTCTCAAGTCCACCGATCATAGACAATTTCACATCGACTCTCACTGTAGCATGATTCTCCAGAGCTAAGTGATAGACAGATGTTGATATCTAAAAGCAAGGGAGTTGATAAAGAAAATTTAGTATACATATGTAATAGAAGACTGAATACTGAGCAGTCCAAGCAGAATTATTGTATTTTATGAAGCTTTATAATTGTTCTCTGTTAACATTCTGTAAAATTGGTTGTTGTTGATAGTTATTGTTTTTGTGAAGACTCTTAAATAACAAATCTCTTCTAATATTCTGCATAAGTACAGCTCTAACAAAAGAACCTGCACAGCATTTTTGAGATGTTAGAATATTACTCTCAGAACACAGATAAAAGTGCCCATGGATCCCTGACCCGAGAGACAGGCCATCAAAGTCTTTACTTGCTTAGGTTAAGGTAACAGGCTCATTGGTAAATCAAGGATGTGTGGACAGTCCTTGCTTGTTAGAGCACAGGCTGTGAGGACATAGTCAAGTAGCAATCGTCTATGAGAAAAAATATTGATTTTAGTGCTTAGAAATGGCCATGAGTAAATATTCGTCAGTAATGTTTCCATGAAGCATGTGACTGAGAATACAGGTGCATCACAATATGTTCTTTATATTGACAGATGGGATATTTTTTTGAGGCAAGGGAAAAGAAATCCCAATGTGTTTGCTTGCCTTTAAATCTTATTTAAACTACCAAAAAAACTCCATCTTATAAATTTTCTAACTCAATCTGGAAAAAAAGGCTCAAAGCAGAAAGACTTCTATGTTTTGTGCAACAGGAAACCCAGGGATGCCAGAAAATCCATGTGACTTCTTTAAGTGCGGTAAAAGTCATTCCTCCAGTTTCTTTCCATATGGTTTCCAGAAGAGCAACTTGATTCAACTATGTCATATTAGGAATCCAGAATTTTCCATCTCACCCAGACATTATATGAATCTGCATTGAGTTAGCTCTCTAGTGGACAGTAGAGGAAAGTTGCCCATGAGAAGTGCTAATCTACACAGTCATATGGAATCCACTGGGGGAGATACTTCCATAAAGAATGCTTTGCTTCTTTTATGAATCCATCAATGTCTCAACTGTGTTTGTGGATTCAGTCAGTACGTTAAAACACTGTCTGAGGAAAAGGTAGTAAAAATAAAAATGGATAGGGGTTTCAGAAAAGAGAAAAGAGGAACAAAGAAAATTATAACATATTCAAAATTTCTATGGTGAAACTTAAAAACTTCACTTGAATAAACATTAACTAATTGCCAAATATGACATAAAGAAACCACTTAGTAGTATTATCCATACTTTACTTGATTGAATGGGATCATTTTATGAAAATCATTCTGATGCTATACACTACAACAAAAACTTAGGCAGATGCTGATCATGAAAAATTGAGTTCCTGAGCTATATTTATAATTTATAAGAAGATTAAGCAGTCATGATTCTACCATCTGAGGGAGGAAGAGGATTCTCCATCTGGTTTGGTTGTGACTGTTTTCTAAGAGTAATCAGCAAGTAAAACAGCTGTAGGTTAATATAACGACTTAGAAGAGATCAGAGGTATCGTTGTGACTCATCAAAACAGAGTGGATACAAGAATTTTCTTTTTTTAGGACATAATTTTATTCAAACCTAGGTGAGAAACAGGCTCTATGCTCAATGGTTGTGTATTGATAAAAGGAAAAAAAATGTTCATGAAAGCAAAATCACAAAATATTAAAACCCCACGTTTTAAATAATATACAGAGGCTTCACATTCGAACCTATATAATTCTCCTAATCTGTTTCTCTTTAATGCATCATAGTATTATTTAACTTGTCTTCCCCTATATTATTCAGTTTTCTATTGCTGTGAGGAGAGCCCATGACTATATCAATCCTTATGTAAAGAAAACTCTCAACTGGGATTGCTTAGAGTTTCAGGAATTTTGTCCATGGTCTTCATGGTGGGGAACATGACATCATGCAGGATGACATGTTATTGGAGAAGTAGATGGTAGTTCTACATCCTGATCTGGGTGCAGCAGGAAGAGAAAGATTCTGGATCTTTTGAAACCTCAGAGACCAGCCCCAGTGACACACTCCCTCCAACAAGGCAATACCTCCTGATCCTTTCAAATAGTGTTAATCCCTGGTGACCAAACATTCAAGCCCTTATGGGATATAATTCAAACCACCACATCCACTGAATTATTCTCAGAGCTCAGACAGGGTTTCTATATAAACAAATAAATTAACAGGGTGATTACCTCCCACACTTTCTAAGAAATCGTGATTAACCAAGATGAAGAGGGAGGTACTATTTAATGATCCTGTGAAACTCATTTGGTTTCCTATGCAGACCTAGAATACAGACACTTTTAATTTGACATCTTGTTTTGATATTAATGAAACAAAGCTTAATTAATCATACCATTAAAATTGAAAGTAGAAGTGGCAAGATGACTCAGCAGATAAAGCATCTCTTAAGCTTGCTTAACTCTGATCCTTGAGACCCCAGGATATGCTTTTAGTATTCGGTAGCAAGACTCTGTGTATAGACCTGAAGACACTGAATATGGCCATGCCAGCCCATGAGATAAAAACGCAAGTCTTAGATATATTAATCTTTCTTAGCTATATTAATATAGCTATTATTAATATAGCTATAGATATATTAATCTTTCTAGCTTAGGTAATTTTTTTTTTTACAACAGAGCCTTCAATCAATGATAACCAGTGACAAGGCATACAAATGCCCCAGGAGTGGCAGCATTTTCTTCCCCCATAGTGCCTGAGCTACCGTCATTTGTCCTAAAGCAGCTAAGAGTGTTTCATTTCACATCTGACTCAACTGAAGTTGTGCTGTGCACTCTAATCTTTATTTCATCTTCTGTATGCTTGCATGATTGTCTGTGCCTCCCTCTTGTGGTCCCCTCTGGTAACAGATCTTTGTTTTTTGTCTCTCTGTTTGCTTTGATTGTTTTTTTGTTTTGTTTTGTTTTTGTTTTGTTTTATTTTTGAACTTCCATTAGTAGTCTTGGCACTCACTGCAGTGTGGATAAGGGCTTTTACTACTTGTTCAGTAACTGTAAAAACAAGTACTAATTCTTCCCAGACATTTCTATGCTTTTTGTTTTTGTGGCATAGACACCAAAAGAAAGTGTTACCTAAAAATCACCATTGTTGAAAATAAAATTCATGGAGCAATAAATCTGTTGTCTATCTTTTTACTTAAAAAATAGCCTTTTAAAAAATAAATTGGATGTCACTCAGATAGAAAGCGAATTTGTACTTCTACAGTGTAATAAGTTTACTACTTCCAAATTAATATTTTTGGGGGAATTTGAAAGTTGTGTTTCATCCTTGAAATTAAATTTCAGTTTGTTTGTTTCCTTTCAGAGATTAATTTTGAGGTTGAAGAAGAGATTTTAGTCTCTTTATTTGTGTTGTCCAGATAATAATCATGAAATCTTGAAGGCCACTATTCCCTAAAGACAGCCATAAGAATTTCCTCTTGTTTTCATTTCCCCTTATTTGGAGCACTTTGTAACATTCGCAAAATCATACCTGTGCTTGTACACAGAGAGTCTTTTCTGTCTCAGAGAGCAGCTTCCTAGTTATCACCAAGATTCCTTATCCATTGTAATAATTCATTTCACAGAAAGCAGATAGAAATTTCAGGAGGTTCTTTAAAATACAAATGGAAGCCTCTATGGCCCAGGAATTTCTTCTGAAATGTGAGCAGTCTTTTGGGCAGAAAGAGTTGGAAGTCTCACGTCACTGGGGAAGATGCAGAGGTTTTTATAATTGGAAACCACTTCCAGCTGTCTGCTTCAACATGACAAACCTTGGGGCCATACATGCACACCTTAACTTCACTATATAACCCCATTTGTATTGCAAAGGTGATATTCCAGTTTATACTTCTGTATGGAATCTGAATAACTGTTTACTGACATTGGTTATAAAAATTTTTGCAGAACATTTATTTTTCTTTTAAGCTCAACACCTTTTAAAAATGAATACTGGTATGTTTTTATTTAGTTTTTGATTAAATTTTTTTTTGTTTTGAAAATGTTGCCACTCAGATTTCTTTTTGCAATTAGTTCAGTTATAGAACATTTCTCAAAATACTAAAGGTAGATCTTCCATGTGGTCCAGCTATACTAAGGTTCTTAAAACCACCAATCACAGACAATTTCACATTGACTCTTACAGTAGCACTATTCTCCAGAGTTAGGCTACAGACAGATGTTGATATCTAATAACAGGGAAGATGATAAAGAAATTTCAGTATACATCTATAATAGAACAATGTTTATCAGAACAGCAAAGTTGTGTTTATTTGCAGTATAATAGATATAAACAGAAATAATCCTATTAAATTTATTATTCAGTCTTTGGATCCAAATACCACCTTTGCTTAGCATCTGTGTCTCCTAGATTTTATATAGTTGTGCAAAACTGTGTGTGTATCTGTGACATGAAACTAGAAGATCAGCTATCCAAGAGGAAAGGGGGTTGGGGAACTAACAGGAGCTTGAGGATGTGGGAAAAGGATTTTAACAAGTGACAAATCTCCAGATCAAGGAGCATGGTAGAGGTTTTGGAATGATGTCCATGTTGAGAGCTGACACACTGTTTCACATCTTACTGGCACATAACAGAGTTCACTGTAAGTACAGACACTGAACTTTAGATGTCTCTCAACAGAGGAATGGATACAGAATATGTGGCACATTTACACAATGAGGCCGTGGGCTGCAAACAGACTGCTTGAACTCCAGTGAAGCAGGTTCTGGAAACTTGGGGACCCAATGGGTGGTGATTTCCACCTACAAGGGAAGAAGGTGTTCGATCATGTCTCCTGGACCCACGGCTCCTGTCAAACTTACCACTCCCACAGTCCTTACTGGAGAGGTGTGTGACTAACAGTCATGCAGAAAATATCCCAAGCTCCTGGAATATTGGCTAGACTCCACCCCCACAGCTCCCTGACTATAGCCAGGTGTACTCCTCCCCAAAGTTACCTGACAACAGCAAGATAGCACTGCACAGTATAAAAGGAGCTGCATGGCCCCTCCTCTCTCTCTTTAAGCTCTCACCTTTCTTACTCTCTTCTCTAGCCCTCTTTCACTCCCTCCCTTCCCCCTTCTCTCCATGTGGACATGGCCAGCCTCTCTCCCTCTTTCTACCTTCTCTCTTTCTCCCTGCCTTTCTGCAATAAAGCTCTAAAACCATAGACTGTCTCTGTTCATCAAGGCCCTCCATGCTTGAACCATAGAATAGACTTTCCCCTAATGAGTCACATCTAACCTCCCACTGGAAGGCCTTCCTGTGCTCTAGCCACAGAGTGGGTCAAGGACTCTCACCAGTGTGGGAAACACCCAGCACCACCTCTCCCCATGCTAATCCTTACATCAGCCCCTGGGATGACCGAGCCAGCCCCCAAAACCCCATTTGTTGTCAGCTCTTCCATGGAGTACAGCAATGTCTGGGATGCCCAAGACTGAGAACCCATTACCTAGGACTGCCTTTTTTGTCCACCCTCCAACGGGCTGGGGTCCAGTGGCTTCCCACAGTCAAAAACCCACCCATGGCCTCATGGAAAGCATACTGCAGTCCTCCTGTGTCCATGCACCCAGAGCACCGGGACTCTGGTGGGACATGGGTTTTCTACCACTCCCTTTATTCCCCCATGCCCACTGCCCAACAATGGAGTGCTACTCAGCTATTAAAAACAATGAATTCATGAAATTCTTAGACAAATGGATGGATCTAGAGGATATCACCCTAAGTGAGGTAACCCAATCACAAAAGAACACTCATGATATGCACTCACTGATACGTGGACATTAACCCAGAAGCTCAGGATACCCAACATACCCAAATTTGCAAGACACATGAAACTCAAGAAGAAGGAAGTCGAATGTGTGGATACTTTGATCCTTCTTAGAAGGGGGAACAAAAAACCTATGGAAGGGGTTACAGAGACAAAGTTCAGAGCAGAGACTGAAGGAATGATCATCCAGAAACTGCCCCACGTGGGGATCCATCCCACGAGCAACCACAAAACCCAGACACTGTTGCAGATGCCATCAAGTGCTTGCTCACAGGAGCCTGATATAGCTTTCTCCTGAGAGGCTCTGCCGGATCCTGACCAATACACATGTGGAGGCTTGCAGCCAACATTCAGACAGAGCACAGGGTCTCCAATGAAGGAGCTAGAAGTTCCTAAGGAGCTGAACGGGTTGCAGCCCTATAGGAGGGAAAACAATATGAACTAACCAGTAACTTTAGAGCTCCCTGGGACTAAACCAGCAATCAAAGAAAACACATAGAGGGACTCATGGCTCTAGCTGCATATGTAGCAGAGCAGAGGAAGACCTAGTTGGTCATCAATGGGAGGAGAGGCTCTTGGTCCTGTAAAGGTTCTATTCCCATATATAGGGGAATGAGTGGGCCAAGAAGCAGGAGTGGGTAGGTTGGGGAGCATAGTGAGGGGGGAGAAAATAGGGGATTTAGGGAGGGAAAACTATGAAAGAGGATAACATTTGAAATGTAAATAAGGAAAATATCTAATTAAAAATTACTTTATTTTAAAAGGGGGGGGCATCCAAAGAACACAATCACATAAGCATTTACATGGAGTGGAAAGAAGAGATTTAAATTTTCATCTATAATTCAGAAAGCCTAAAGAGGTTGTATTTGGTGATAGTTTTCATGAGACTCAAACTATAAACCTCATTGCTTTCCATTTACAATTTAGATGGTAATAGGTGGAGTTCATCTTTTCTTAGGTAAAGCATTACTTAATGTGAAATTTATAACCTTATTTACATCATTGAAATTACTTATCCTAAAAATACATTTTCCTTATTTTTCTACTATTTTGCATGTCTAGATATTTGGGAACCTAAAGAAAAAAAAAGGAACAGAACCCAAACACCATGTGCTTGTGACCAGCATGAAGGCCCCTATCTCTTACCACAGTATCTTGATTAGAAAAATATGTGATTATTAAAAGAGTGCAAAAAAACAGGCATCGTAATCGGAGTCTCTGAAGGAAGTGCTATGGGTATTGAATGCTATACCTAATGTTTATTAACAGCATTGGTACATTTGTAAAGAAGATTTAAGATTATTAATAGTAGCAAAATTTACTTTCTCACTATTGGGTGTTTCTCATTTTTAAAATTGTTATATTTATTATGGTCTGAATATTCTCTTTATATAGACTATATTACCCGAAGCCAAAACAACTCTGTTTTTAAAATCATCACAATTAGAAACTGAACAAACTCATGAAACTGAATTCCTACTGGGGTTATGCAAATGAAGAGTATGAAGTAATGACTGAGGATGGTTACATCCTCCCAACTTCCTGAATTACATTTAGGAAAAAGGACTCCGGTAATTCTGATAAGAATGGAGTGAGAGGAATATATCTTGAGTTAAATACAATCTAGCTAAGACTTCCTAATAATACTTATAATGCGCTAAAATCCTTGGACATCTCTGACTCCCTTGGATAAAGAAGAGGTTATGAGCTGTGAGCAATATCTGACTTAAGTTTATCAATATGTTGAGAAAGAAAAAATACAATCTGCCTCAGAATTTAACTTTCTGCACTGAAGAGCTCAGAGTCCCTGATTTAGTTTCAGGTACACTGGTTCTGCATGTTACTGAATTCTCAGTACTGTAGGGAACTGAAATGGTATGAATGAGAATGACCTCCATAGGATTTTGTGTTTTAATTGTTTTTCCTGAGATACGGGTGCCTGAGATATTGGGTAGGTTTAGGTGGTACAGCTTTGCTGGAAGAAGTATATATGTAGCAGATTTTGAGATGAAATACAAAGAAATTATAAATATTCTGATTATTTGACAGAGAGTGAGAAAGAACACAGTCAGCTCCAGGACACTGTGGTGCTGTGTTGCTACAGAGAGAGACAGATCAGGGAAATTGGTGTGGAAAGAGAGGCTCAATAGTGAACCTTACCTTAGTAACCTGGCATCATTGGAGTGAGATTTCCCCTGAGAAATGCCCCATGATCTACACAGCTAATCAGACCTGTAACTGGAAGCTGTTTTGACAAGGTCGTACATGAGTTTGTACTGTGAACCATGACTTCCTGCATCTTCCTTTCCCCAAGAACATACACATATCATGTCATAAGGTTACAGGGGAATTAGCTTGTGAGATGCACATTGAGAAATATATTTGGTATGTCTATTACTTCCTCTTTTCCTTCATGTTTTAAAATATCACAACCCAGAGCAACTTATGAATGAAAGTGTTTATCTTTACTTACATTGTGGAGGGATACACATCTATCACAGTGGGGCAGCATGGCAGTAAGCAGCAGACTTGACATTGAAAAAAAGAACATCAAATAACCCCATTAAAAAATGGGGTACAGAGCTAAACAAAGAATTCTCAACTGAGAAATACCGAAGGGCTGAGAAACACCTGAAAAAATGTTCAACATCCTTAGTCATCAGGGAAATGCAAATCAAAACAACCCTGAGATTTCATCTCACTCCAGTCAGA
>NW_018391608.1:67132-68785 GCF_900095145.1 Mus pahari
AGGAACATCACCTTTAAAAACCGAGTGGAGTCATGATAGTTTGCTTAGATTGACAACTTCTGGCTCCAAACAGAGGTCTTCAAGTCGTCTGTTACTCTAATCAGGACAGAAAGGCCTTGCTAAATGACGCATAATGAATGAATGAATGAATGAATGAATGTGTGTCTGCATCTCTCTCTTTCTCTCTCTCTCTCTTTGTGTGTGTGTGTGTGTGTGTGTGTGTGTGTGTGTGTGTGTGAGTGTGTGTGTGTTCTGCACCACATTTGTTTCCATAAATTTTCCTACTTAATCTGACTCTGTCCCTTCGGCAGCCCCCACTGTAGTGGCCTGGAGCTGCTTTTATTCATTCTCAGCAATTTTTGCATCTCTCCAAGTCTCTGTCCAAAAACTTTATTTACTTTAACTTTTTCCTATTTCATTTTAATATATTTTTTAAAAACTAATTGCATTACATTTTAAAGTAATTGTAACTGAGTGAGTGCATGAGAACCATCAATGACTTTAAATTTTGTTCTCACAATTCAAATGTGTTTCTTGATATTACTGAATAAGACACTAGATGGGGCTCTCATACAGCTCACCGGAGCAGTGCTTTCCCAACACTTGCATAGGTTCTTGGCAAAGTTAAAATCAGCTTTGTAAGGCTGGTTAACAGAGTTTTGCAATGAGGATATGATAACAAGAACAATTCCCAACCAGAGTACATAAAGAAATGATAGCAAACCAAAGACCGAGAAAAAAGCCTCAGTTACTCTTTTTTTAAATTAGATATTTTCTTAATTTACATTTCAAATGCTATCCCGAAAGTTCCCTATACCCTCCCACTCCCCTGTTCTCCTACCCACCCTCCCACTTCTTGGCCCTGGTATTCCCCTGTGCTGGGTCATGTAAAGTTTGCAAGGCCAAAGGTCCTCTCTTCCCAATGATGGCCGATTAGGACATTTTCTTCTACATATGCAGCTAGAGACAGGAGCTCAGGGGGTACTGGTTAGTTCATATTGTTGTTCCACCTACAGGGTTGCAGCCCCCTCCAGCTCCTTGGGTTCTTTCTCTAGCTCCTCCATTGGGGGCCCTGTGTTCCATCCAATAGCTGACTGTGAGCATCCACTTCTGTGTTTGACAGGCACTGACATAGCTTCACAAGATGCCACTATATGAGGGTCCCTTCAGTAGAATCTTACTGGAAAGTGTATTAAAATCTGGGTTTGATGACTGATGATGGGATGGATCCCTGGATCAGGTAGTCTCTGGATAGTCCATCCTTTCATCTTAGCTCTAAATTTTGTCTCTGTACCTATATCCTTTCATGGGTTTTTTGTTCTTCATTCTAAGGAGGAATGAAGTATCTACATGATGGTATTCCTTCTCGGTTTTCTTGTATCTTGGGTATATTGGGTATTCTAAGTTTCTGGGCTAATATCTGCTATCAGTGAGTGCATATCTAGTGACTTCTTTTGTGATTGGGTTACCTCACTAAGTATGATATCCTCCAGATACATCNATTTGCCCAAGAACTTCATGAATTCATTGTTTTTAATAGCTGAGTAGTACTCCATTGTGTAAATGTAACCCAGTTTCTCTATCTATTCAGCTATTGAGGGACATCTGGGTTTTTCCAGCTTCTGGCTATTATAAATAAGGCTGCTATGAACA
>NW_018391609.1:0-31800 GCF_900095145.1 Mus pahari
TTGCCTGTTGGAAGCTTATGCTCTCCCTCTCAAGAGCATTAAAGCGTTGCTGCAGAAGGATCCTGTTTGTGTGCCGCGTCATTTCTTGCTGGCGGGAAGGTAGCGCGGGACACCAAAGGGCATTCCCTGTAGAGATTGTACTCAATAACTACTTGAACAAAAATGATGCTTTCAGGAAAAATCACTTAGAATCCTTCTCCAGATACACTAGACTCAAAGCTTGTTAGATAGGCTTGTGGAAGAAATGATCGCACTGGCAAGAACAGAAGCTATAATTATAACACTAATGTATCCTAACTCTAACTAAAAGTGACCTGGTCACCACTACAGCTGGGAATCTAACAGCAATAGAGACCAGAACTGTGTTCAGTATGGCATCCACAGCCAGAAGAAGCTACTCACTATCTGGCAGCATATTGATTACTCTGGTCCCTTCTATCATGAAGGTATGGAGATTCATCCTCACTGAAGCAGACAAATATCTAGGAATGAATTTCCTTTTCTTGCTCACAATGCCCCTGCCAAAGCCATCTATCTGCCTTCTCACAAAATGCCATGTCTATCATTATGATGTTCTGCAAAGCATTGCTTCAAATTATCTCAGAGTCCAAGAACCACAGCAATGGACCCAGGCCCAAAGAACTAACTGGCCATACAGTATATCCTATTAGTCGAACATCTCTAGACTATGAGAAATATTGGCAGGTTTATTGAAATGAGTTCATGTCTTGTATCCTAGGTTGAGAACATATGGTTCAATAATCGAGAAGTAGAATTAATTTTCTCACCTTTTTCTTAGTGGTTCTGGGGAATCAAACCCTAAACCCTGTTTGTGCTAGACAATCACTCTACCCATGAGCTCTGTACTCAAAACTTCTTCTCATTATTAAATCTAATAAACCATATAGAGTCTATGGGTTGAAGGAGCAATGTGTCCACTTTGGACATAAACATAGATATACTGTTTAGTGGAGTTTTTCTTTTCTTTTTTAAATTAAATTATTTTATTATTTATTTCCATTACAAAAGTTGCCCCCCTTCCTGGGCACCCCTTCCCAAGTTCTCCACCCCCTCCACCTCCACCTTTGAGAAGGTACTCCCCCACTCCCAACTACCCCACCACCTCATGCCCGCCCCCCAACATCCCTCTTTCCCTTGGGCATCAAGTTTCCACAGGATTAAGCCCATCCTCCTTCTCTGAGGCCATACAAGGCAATCCTCTGCTACAAATGTGCCCTGGGCAATGAACCAGTCCATGTATGTTCCTTGGTTTTTGGCTTAGTATCTGGAATCTCTGAGGAGTCTGGGTTAGTTAATACTGTTTTTCTTCTTATGGGGTTGCAATCCCCCTCACCTCTTTTAGTCCTTATCTCTATCCAATAGTTGGGTGTAAGTATCTGGATATGTCTCAGTTAGCTGCTGCTGGTAGAGCCTCTCAGGGGACAGCCACATTGGACTCCTAACTATAGGCACAATATGACATTAATAATAGTGTCAGACTTTGTGTGCACACATGAGTTGGATCCCAAGTTGGGCCTGTAACTGGGCAGCCTTTCTTTCAGTCTTTGCTCCAATTTTGTCCTTGCAAAATTTTTTTAATACAGGAACAATTCTTGGTTAAAATTTTTGAAGATGGGTAGGTGGTCCCCTACCTCAATAGGGGCCCATGTCTAGCTACTGGAAGTGGTCTTTTAAGATTCCCATCTCCCCACTATTGGGCATTTTGGCTAATGTCATCCACATTGGGTCCTGTGAGCCTCTAATATCCAGGTCTCTGGGACTTTCTAGAGGTCCCTCCCACCCCTACCTCCCACTGCGGTGTATTTTGATTTATTCTCCTGGCCCTCTAGGCTTCTGTCCTGTCTTCCTCCAATACCTGATCCTATTCCCCCTTTTCCTGTCTCACCCAGTTCTTCCCTCCATCTGCCTTCTATGTCTATTTTATTCCTCTTTCTAAGTGAAATTCCAGCATCCTCACTTGAGCCTTCCTTCTTGGTAAGCTTCATATAGTCTGTGAGTTATATCATGGGTATTCTGAATTTTTTGGCAAATTTCCACTTATCAGTGAGTACATAACATGCATATCCTTTTGGGCCTAGGTTACTTTGCTCAGGATGATATTCTCTAGTCTCATCCATTTGCCTGCAAAACTCATGATGTCCTAGTTTTTAATAGCTGAATAGTATTCCATTATGTAAATGAACCACATTTTCTGTATCCATTCTTAAGTTGAGGGACATTTGTGTTATTTTCAGCTTCTAGCTATTACAAATAAGGCTGCTTTGAACATAGTAGAGCATGTGTCCTTGTGGTATGGTAGAACAACTTTTGGGTATATTTGCAGGAGTGGTACAGCTCAATCTGCAGGTAGATCTATTTTCAATTTTTTGAGGAGTCTCCAGATTGATTTCCAGAGCGGTTGTACCAGTTTTCAATCCTACCAGCAATGGAGGAGTGTTCCTTTTTCTACGCATCCTCCCCAGCATGTATTGTCACTTGAGTTTTTGATCTCAGGGTCATTTTGATTTGCATTTCTCTGATGACTAAGGATGTTGAATATTTAAGTACTTCTCAGTCATTCAAGATTCCTCTGTTGAAAATTCTCTGTTTAGCTCTGTACCACATTTTTTAATTGGGTTATTTGGTTTGTGGAGTCAAACTTCTTGAGTTCTTTGTATATTTTCAATATTTAACCCTCTGTCAGATCAACATAATAAAGAAAAACAAAAAGCTCAGGAGAGGGAAAACAATTCTCAACAAGAAAAGAATTTCTGGGAAAATCACCATCCCTGACCTCAAACTGTACTATAGAGCAATAGCATTAAAACTGCATGGTATTGGTACAGTGACAATCAGATAGATCAATGGAATAGAATTGAAGACCCAGAAATAAACCCACACCTCTATGGACACTTGATCTTTGACAAAGAAGCCAAAACCATACCATGGAAAAAAGAATTTTCAACAAATGGTGCTAAGAATATTTGACTGCCTGAATGTAGAACAATATATGGTTCAATACAAATTGATCCATATATATCACCTTGGACAAAACTCAAATCCAAGTGGATCAAGGACCTCCAAATAAAACCAGATAAAGTGAATCTGATAGAAGAGAAAGTGGGAAAGAGCCTAAAAGGCATTAGCACAGGGGAAATTTCCCTGAGCAGAACACCAATGGCTTGGGCTCTAAGATCAACAATTGACAAATGGAACCTCATGAAACTGAAAAGCTTCTGTAAGGCTAAGGGCACTGTCAATAGGATGAAACTACAACCTACAGATTGGGAAAAGATCTTCAGTACCAGAGATTTTATGCCACTGGAATATTAGGCAAATGGGGAAATGTTCAGTGGCTAAAGTGACTGGACTGAATTCTAAACAGGAAATTAGCTTTTTCCTAGATTTCTTATACCTTTCTTCATTGTCAGTTTAACTCTGAATGCTTAACTATAACCATAAGCACCAAGGTTTTTCTAGAGAATCCAGTTTCCCTGGTTTTGGATACCTTTACCTCAGTACTCAAGGACTTCAATTCAGTGATCATTTGCTAACTTCCCTTAGGAAAGCATTAGGAAATGCTTTCACATTTTAGCCACTGAAGTTTATAATATGATGTAGTTGTTTCTTTTATGACTATTCATTTTCCAAATACCCTTTATGGACTTATAGAAAGTCCCCTTCTATTCCTACTCCGATAAGAGTTACATCTTGAACATTTCCTTAAGTGTTTTTCTATAGAAATCAATATTGTGGTTCCTCAAAAAACTGATAATCTACTTGAAGACCTAGCTATAGTATTTTTAGGTATATACCCAAAGGATATCCTTCCTACCACAAAGATACTTCCTCAACTGAGTTTATAGCATCTTTATTCACAACACCCAGAAACTTGAAACAATCTATATATCTCTCAACCAAAGAATGCATTTTTAAAAAATGTTATATTTACACAATGGAGTATTACTCAGCTGTTTTTTTAAATGACATCCAATTGCTATTGCAGGTAAATGGATGGAACTAGAAAAAAAATCATATTGAATGAGGCAACCCAGACCCAGAAAGATGAACATCAAGTATGTACTCTAGTATAAGTGGATCTTAGCTGTTATGTTAAGGACTGTACAATCCACAGACCCAGTGAGGCTAAGGAACAAGGAGAATTCAAACAGGGACACATAGATCTCCCTTGGAATGAGAAATATAACAGATTTTTCAAACAGACTGGGGGTGGGTGGGAATAAGCACAGGAGGGATCAGGCAGAGGTTGGGGAGAGAGATGGAAAGAGAATATTGGGAAAGATGACTGGAATTAGGAAGTGTTTTGTGGGGAACAATGTGGAAACCTAGTGCAATGAAAACTCCCTGAAATCTATGAAAGTCACTGTAAGCATAAATTTTTTGCAGTCTACTTTCAATAAGGGTTCTACCTCTTCTCCAGCCCACTACCCAGCAGAAGTAGTGAATGAGAAAAGTTATTTCCTTCAGAAAAAAAGCAGTCCTTCCTGGCATATCAACCAAACCTGGCATAGCATGTTACAAAGATTAGGCACAAATTCTCATATCAAGGCTGAACACCACAAATCTAGCAAGAGGAAAAGGGTTCCAAGTGCAGGAAAGACTCAGAGTCAGCTTATACCACACACAGGCGTTCCACAAGAACATCAAGTATACACAGCCATATAATATGTGCAGAGGACCTAGGTCATACTCATACAGGCCCTGTGATTGTCACTTGAATCTCCATGAGTCCCTATAAGCTCTGTTTAGTTCATTTTGTACAGTGTGTACTCCTGATGTTCTCAACCCCTTTGGCTCCTTCCTCTTCCTCTTCTTTATGGTACCCTGAGTTCCACCTAATGTTTGGCTATGGGTCTTTACATCTGCTCCCATCAGTTGTTAGATAAAGCCTCTCTGATAACAATTGGGCAAGACTCCAACTTATGAATATGGCAGAATATTATTAGGAATCATTTCAGTTGTGTTTGGTCCTATCACAAGATGCTGGATTATCCAGCCTCTGATTCCTTGCCATCCAAGCTGTGTCAGTCATGGAGTATCTTTTGTGGCATGGGCCTCAATTTAGACCAGTCATTGGATGGCCACCCCCACAACTGATATGTCACCTTCAGCCTTTATTACAGTCCAGTCTCCTAACAGTCACATCTATTTTTTGTCACTTGGGGATTAATTTCTAACATATGCATTTGGGAGGCCACATATGTGCTGACCACAACAATAGTATAAAGAACTGTTATTTTTTAAAAAAGGGCATTTTGGTCACCTTCTCATCACTGGCCTCATGGGACTGATTGAGGATTGACCCTGATGCTTTGTAAAATAAACCTGTTGCTTTTGCATTGATCTGCATCTCCATGTCTCACTCCGGGGCATCTTGAAATATGTACCACTTCATGGAGAGTTGGGGGGGGGGTCTTACATTTGGGGGCTCATCTGGGATTTGAAGAGATTCCCCCCCCCCCCNCNCCCCAAGCAATCACTGATTATTGTGATCGGAGGTAAAAAGACAAAACTCAGCAACAGGCACCAACTTGTGTTTGTCAGTGTTTGTCTCTGTCTTTTGCTTTCACTTCTGGTTCCTGAGCCTGGTGTCAGCTGGGAAGCCTCTGGTCTGGTACTATCAATTGCAGCAGGCAGATGTTTCTTAATGCTGTGACTGTGGGGAGTCTGGAGGACACTTCAGGGCCCCCTGGAGGGAGTCAGGAGGGCTCTGCTCCTTCTGGAAATGGCAAGACACAGTATCAGCGAGAGCCAACCGAGTCTTGGTATAACCTGGTTTCTGCACTTGTAGCAGGAGCGAACTGTGTGTTGATTGTCTTTCTCTGAGTTATTGGACTTGGACTGTCTGAGCCCATAGCAGGGGCGATCTGTCTGTGTGCTGATTCTTTCTCTGTGTTTGTTGGTGTTTGTTATCTCATTCTGTGCTCTTGTACTTGGACTGATGACTTGGACATTGGACAGACTGAATCTATCCCTTTAAACATCCTAGTTAATCACTGGAGGGAAGTTTGGAAAGAGGAAAAAACTTGTCAATAAAGAAGGGCTAGTTAGTTGCTCTCTTCAACAAGTGACTCACTTTTGGAGGAAGGTGGCCACCCATAGGGTCCTATGGCTTGCAGGTGATCAAAACAGTAAAGAATCTTTAGGCCAGGATCCCTCGGGCACCCAGACCAAGTGCCCTATATAGTTACCTGTATGGATCTAGTGAAACACACACATACACACTATGGATAGAAGCCTTTCTTTCCCCATGACCCAACTTGCAGGCTCTGGTTGTCAGGAAAAAGGAAACACAGGAGGAGGGATCCAGACCCTCCTACTATAGGGACCCAAAATCTGAGAATCACCTCCCCTGATACCATGGTGGCTCTCCCACTGAGGGCATATGGGCCTCTAGATGGTAAGAGAAACAGGCTATGAAATATTGGCCCTCCTCTCTGGCCAACTTGTACAACTGGAAGGCCTAACACACACACACACACACACACACACACACACACACACACACACACACTTTCAGATAACCCCAAGGGTTATCTCTTTAAGACTGTTTTATTTACTCATCAGCCCATCTGGGATGATATTTATCCAACAACTCATGAGAGTGCCCTTCATGACCAAAGATCAAGAGAGGATAATGCAGGAAGCCAGAAAGAATGCCCCCCCTCAGACATGGGGGCACCATGAATTGACCAGGCTGTCATTGACAGCAAGTTTACCCTGACTAGACCTGACTGGGACTTTAATACAGCACAAGGTAAGGGCCACCTGAAGGTCTACCACCAAACTCCACTGGCAGGTCTTAAGGGGGCCACATGATGACCCACAAATTTGGGTCGAGATACAAGATACCCAAGGTACATGAGGTTAGACAGGGATCCGATGATTTGCTTGCTGCCTTTCTAGAGCGACTCATGGAACATTCCATCAGTATCCACCCTATGACTCCAGCAGCGAAGAGTACAAAGCTACTGCGATTGTGCCTTTTAGAGATATCAGGAAAAAGCTTCAGAGGCTAGAAGAACTACAGGATAAGTTGTTGAGGGAATTAGTTCAGGTTGCTGAGAAACTCAACCATAACAGGGAGACAGAGTAGGAGAAGGAGCAGAGAAAGAGAAAGAAAAAAGATGAAAGGGAGATGAAAAAAAAAAAAAAAGAAAAGTGACAGGAAAGGAATTTATTTCGATTCTTGATTACAGTAGTTAGGAAGAGCAGAGAAGAGAGACAGAAAACCCTTTGAAAAGGACCAATACATGTATTAAAAGAGCCCACTGTGCCTAAGAGTCTCCTAACAAACATAAGTCAGGGGCAGGAAATTCCAGGCATTGGAAAAAGCATTCCCAAATGGAGAAAGTGTTAGCTCTGGGGGAGGACAGTGACTAGGGAAGACAGGGTTCATACCACCTCCCTGAACCCAGGGTAACTCTGAGCATAGAGGGGAAACCCACTCAATTTTTGGTGGACATGGGCTCAATACTTGGTCCCCCTCCAAGATGATGGCCCCATTTCCAAGAAAAAAAACTTGGGTCCAAGGAGCCACTGGCACCAAAATGTATTCATTGACTACCCAAAGAACAGTGGACCTAAGGATGGGCTGGGTATCCCGTTCACTTATGGTCATCCGAGACTCTCCCTACCCTCTGTTGGGATGAGACTTACTCTCCAAGATGGGGGCCCAGATATACATCCTGCCCAACAGGCCACAACTAATGGCCCATGGATGAAGGAAAGACCTCTCCGACTGACACCTGCAAGAAGCCAAGGCTATCTAGTTTACAGATGGGAGCAGGTCATAGATGAGGGGGTGCTGCCATGGTGAATGGCACAAATGTCATCTGGGTTGAACCCCTACCCCCAGCATGTCAGTGCAGAAAGCGGAGCTAATTGCCCTCACCAAGGCCTTGGAACTTGGGGCCAGCAAGAAAATTAACATCTATATGGATAGTAGGTATGCCTTTGCCACAGCCCACATTCATGTAGCTATATACCAAGAGAGAGTACTGCTCATATCAAAGGGAAAAGAAAAAGAAACAAATAGGAAATCTTGAATCTCTTGAAGGCCCCGATGAAGCCAGAAACTTTGAGTATTGTTCATTGCCCAGTATATCAGAAGAGAAGAGATTCAGTGACCTGGGGCAATAACCAGGCAGATGAAATAGCTCCAGTAGTGGCTATGCAGGAGCCTATCTAGGTTATGGGCCTTCAAGAGATACCCACTGGGGAATGGGTCTGGACTATGGAATGGCCTCACTTATTATATACGGAAGGAAGGGCTCAGATTGCTAGCCACCCTACCAGCTACTAGAGAAGGAAGGGCAATGGTGCACACAAGGAAAATATATACTCCCCAGAAAACAAGCTGAGGACTTACTTAACCAAATGCATAGATTTAGGGGATAAGAAGCTCATCCAAGCAGTCAAGGGATCTATGGTATATGTAATGGACCTCAGGGTTTTAGTCAGAGAGACAGTAGAACAGTGTACGGGTATGCCAGCACGTAAATGCTTATGCAGCCAAGAGCAAACAGGGGAGAAGGCCTAGGGGAGAACGGCCTGGAGTATAATGGGAGGTTGATTTTATAGAAGCCAGGAAAATATGGTTACAAATACCTTCTATTGTTTGTGGATACTTTCTCTGGATGAGTTGAGGCTTTCCACACCAAGCAGGAAACAGCTACCATAGTAGCCAAGAAGATATTAGAGGAAATTTTTCCGGGGTTCAGAGTGTCCAAGGTAATTTGATTGGACAACAGTCCTGCTTTTGTCTCTAAGGTAAGTCAGGGATTGGCAGAGATATTGGGGGACTAATTGGAAACTCCATTGTGCATACAGTCCGCAATGCTCAGGGCAGGTGAGGAGAATGAACAGAACCCTAAAAGAGACCTTAACTAAATCGTCCTTGGAGATCGGTGCTGCCTGCATGGTGTTCCTTCCCCTGGCCATATTCTGAGCTCAGAACGCCCCCTACCATTTTAACCTGGCCCCTTTTGAGATCCTGCATGGGACTCCCACTCCCTTGACCCTGGCTCTTGACGCCCCCACCCCCCCACACCCGAGTGCCTTTTCAGGCTGACAAGGATCTTAGGGCTTGATTGCCAGCTTTCCAGATCAGCCAGCAGGAATTGTGACCTAACCTTTGAGCCCTGTATAAGGCAAGTAACTCCAGAGGTTTCACACCTACTAAGTTAAGAGATTGGATATATGTTAAGAGAGAGAATGCTGAAAACTTGGAAGCAAAGTAGAAAGGGACATTCCTGGTGTTGCTGACCACTCTGACGTCCTTTAATGTATCTGCCTGGGTTCATGTAACTCATGTCATACCAGCACCTGTGCCTGACACCAACTGGATAGCAGACACCTGAGCAAACCCCTTCTGCAAGGCCAGAGAAACCATGAGACGGTTATGGTGTATCTTCCGGCACTGAGACCCAGCAACCCCCACAACCCTACCAAAGTAACTTGGCAAGTACCCTCAGCCACTGGGGATGAGCTTGGTCCACTAGAGAGGACCATTCACCTTATACCTGGTGGGCAGACCTTGCCTTTGATCTCTGTAAGTTAGCAGTGGGCCTTGACTCCTGGGATATCCCCACCCTAGAGACACAGGGGGGAGGGATTGCCCGAATATGTGGGACGAGGGACTTGTGAATCTAAACGGTGTCCCAAAAGCAGCCTTGGAGGGTGGTTCCTAGGGTTCAGACACCCAAAGTTGAGGAATGTCCTTTGAGAACCCCCCATATATGTGTGCCCTGAGATGGGAGAAGCCGGCAGCAGGCCCAAAAGTGTTAGGGGGCCAACCACTTTTTCTGTGCTTCCTGGGGATGTGAAACATCAGGAAGCACAGACCGGAGACCATTCCAGAGGTAGTTAAGGATTCAAAGGCCAAGGTGAGAGAAGGGCTAGCCAAGCAGAAGAGAGAAAGAGAACAGAGTCAGGGCTGGTTCGGAGTCTTGGCTTAACCCCTCCCTTTGGTTAACCACCCTCATATTCACCTTGTTAGGACCCCTAATTGTTCTCCTGCTATTGTTGACATTTGGACTCTGCTTACTGAACCAGCTTATAGCCTTCATAAAAGAGAGAATAGGAGCAGTACAGCTGATGGTCCTGGGCCATCAATATGAGACCTGGAGCACAGGACCTGAAGAATATGAGTTAGTTAGTTACCCAAGACCCTTGACCGTAGCTCCAGGATTGGAGCTTGTATAAGAAAAAGGGGGGAAGAGTGTCTTAGTCAGAGTTTCTATTCCTGCACAAACATCATGACCAAGAAGCAAGTTGGGGAAGAAAGGGTTTATTCGGTTTACATTTCCATACTGCTGTTGATCACCAAAGGATGCCGGACTGGAACTCAAGCAGGTCAGAAAGCAGAAGCTGATGCAAAAGCCATGGAGGGATGTTCTTTACTGGCTTGCTCTCTCTGGCTTGCTCAGCTTGCTCTCTTATAGAACCCAAGACTACCAGCCCAGAGATGGTCCCACCCACAAGGGGCCCTCCCCACTTGGTCACTAATTGAGAAAATGCCCTGCAGCTGGATCTCATGGAGGCATTTCCCCAACTGAAGCTGCTTTCTCTGTGATAACTCCAGCTGTGTCAAGTTGACACAAAATTAGCCAGTACAATTGATCCCTTGTCAACTTGACACACAAACATATCACTAGTAAGCCTCAATCCTTAGTTCTTATTCATCCCCAAGATCTAAATAACTTTAAAAGTCCCACAGTCTTCACATATTAAAATCTCAATCCCTTTAAAATATCCAGTATCTTTTAAAATACAAAGTACTCTAAAATTCAAAGTCTCTTAACTGTGGGCTTCACTAAAAACCCTCCTTCAAGAGGGAAAAATATCAGGGCACAGTCACAATCAAAAGCAAAAATCAATCTCCAACAATCCAATGTCTGGGATCCAACTCACAATCTTCTGGGCTCCTCCAAGGGCTTGGGTCACTTCTCCAGCCATGCCCTTCATAGCATACACCTTGTCTTCTCGGCTCCAGCTCCAGCTGCCTGTACTTCACTGCTGCTGCTGTTCTTGGTGGTCATCTCATGGTACTGCCATCTCCAAAACGCTGCTGTGAGCCCTTCAGTCCTGGGCCATCAATTGCAACTGAGGCTGCACCATTACCAATGACCTTACATGGCCTCTCACAGTGCTTCCATGGCCTCAGCTGCTCTGCATGACCCCTTCATGCCTTCAAAACCAGTACCACCTGAGTAACTCTTACACATTACCAAGTCCAGCCACAGCACAAGGTACAACCTTGGCTATCTCTGGAACACAGCCTCTGTGCTCTCAGCACTTCCCAGAAGATGTCACCTCAATGATGCTGGTCTCTTCTTAATCACCGCTAATTCCTTAGCTCCAGCTAACCAGCATCAATAGTCCCAGTAATGCAAAGGTTTTGCTTTAGTGGTTCTGGTATCTTGTTAATCACAGCTGATTCTTCAGCCCCATCTAACCAGAATCTTCACAATCCAAAATAGCAATGGCCCTGAAAAGAGTCTTTAATTTTCCCTCTGAAATTTCACAACCCAGGCCTCCATCTTTTGCACTGTTCTCAACATTATCTTCCAAGCTCCTACAGAACATTCCAAAGAGCTCTTAACACCAAATGGATCTTCTGGCCCAAAGTTCCAAAGTCCTTCCACAGTCCTCCCCAAAACATAGTCAGGTTGTCACAGGAATACCCCACTATGCTGGTACCAATTTATCTTAGTCAGGGTTTCTATTCCTGCACAAACATCATGACCAAGAAGCAAGTTGGGGAGGAAAGGGTTTATTCGGCTTACATTTCCATACTGCTGTTGATCACCAAAGGATGCAGGACTGGAACTCAAGCAGGTCAGAAAGCAGGAGGTGATGCAAAAGCCATGGAGGGATGTTCTTTACTGGCTTGCTTTCTCTGGCTTGCTCAGCCTGCTTTTAATTAATTAAAAGACAGTGAACTAAAGTGGAAATATCTGGTTTCTTTGGGGACTCAGTTGTGTCATGTGTTATTTTTCTGGAAACTGTTTTATGAGAGGCTCTTTTTGCTGAAGCAGACACGTGGAAGGAAGTTTTGCTAAAAACAGACACATAGTGTTTTTCTGGAGGTGGCCTAGAAAAAGGGCATATGACGGTTTGCAAGAGCAGATGCTTAAGAGAATATGTGATGTTTGGAAAGGATATAAAAATAGTCCAATAGATACTAGGCAATGCTGGATGGTGTTTGTATGTGTTTGCTTGTCACCAGTGGTCATTGGTGATGATGTTGGGTGATACTGACATGCCTTACCATTCTTTGTTGGTTGTTGTTTGTTGTGACTTCACAGAGAGAAATACACCACAAAACTTCTGGTGGTGTTACTGTAGCTTCTTGCCACTTCTGAAAACTCTGGCCTATTGGAAGAGCCTTGCAGTTTCTTTGGGACTGACTTGCCATTGTTGCTTCATGAATGGGGTTTGTTTGCAAGAGGATTGAGATGATGATGATGATTCATGTACACTTAACTACTGATATCCTGACAACACAAATTGGATTTTCTCCAAAGAAATGTTTCTAAACAGGTCCACATCTCCCTTTGCTCTATTAACTTTTTCTTTCCACTACCTCTGGTGGGTCGTGAGCTAGAAGGAATGTTAAAGCATTTGAGAACCGTTACTAAAAGTCAACGTTGAAACATGTAACACTACAGTGAATTTTAAATTTATATCAAATACAAGATTCCTAAAAATGCAGATATAAGGATTTCAGAAGACTTGAACATTATGTGCTCTTTCCTTTTAAGGATGCTGCACAATGATTAGAACATAAGCATTATCACCCCAGAAAGAAAAGAGACAGGTTGCATCAGGCCTCTTGCTTCCAGTTTGTGACTAACTCCTACTGCTTTGATTTCAAATACAAAGTAAAATCACATATGCAATCGTTCATAAACAGTGAGAAAAATAACAGACTGGAAACTAATGTAAAGCTGATGTTATCCTAGACACTAAGTTTACTTCCTACCATTTGAGAGCAGCAGAGATTTTTTTTTTTTTTTTTGACAATGGCTCTGCCACATGATTAAACATGCTGTATGAGTAGAGTCAGTGACGGGAGATGGTTTTATAAATTTCTCCTCATGAACATGCTCAGAATTCAGGAGAGAAGTTGTGAATGCTTGCAGCACATTTTGGATATCTCTCATTATCAAAATTGAATCAATAAGAACTCGCATTCTACTTGTTTAATACCAGCCCACTCAAGGTGCCAACCACAGACCTACGAGACAAACACACTATAAATTCTGCCAAGAGCTGAATAAAATTCTGAAGGGCTTGGATAAAAAGGAATTATCTGAATGTAATTCCATCCAGCATGAAAGGTCACAAAAGCCGAAATCTATGGCCAAATTATTGCTACTGGGGATTAATTAACATCAATAGAGCACCTGAGCACATCTGGTACTTGACCAAGATCATCTTTCTCAGGCATCCCTCACTGAAAATGGTTGTGAAGAGCTAGTAGCACGAACACATGCACATCATTCTTGTTAGAGCAGATGACAAAGGATGATAAACACAAGTTAGCCCTTCTCGTCCCTCAGCAAGGCAAATGCATTTTTGTAGTGCTTATCTAAGAACAGTTTGTCTCTTCTATTCAGAGAAAAACAAAATAGCTAAAAATGTGCTGATTTTCAACTATATCCCAGACCTTGAGTGGGCTCATCCTGTGTGTTTAATCTGGTGGTATTTACAGTAGCCATGTAAGTTATTACCTCATTTTACAGAACAAGGAAATGATGCTTTAAGCAGTGGCCAAAGTCATATAACTCTCAGAGTCTCTATCTCCAAGGCCATTGCTCCCTCCCAATGAACATGGTTTTAGTGGATACAAACAAATTTGGTGTGTACCAGTTTGTAATTATAATAAATATAATGTTGTCTCTCATACTGGAGACCACTATAAATCTGTTAACACAAAATGCCCATGTTTCTTCCCATATAAAATATTAATTATCACTCTTCAGTTATGAGTGTTGGCTTGATCCTGATCAATGTGCTAGAGTCCGCTGACTTTACGGCTATACATACAGTCAAATTTCAAATAGGAAATGGAGAATAAATCTCATAACTTTGTATTATGCTATGATTTCCTAGAAACAGATAAGAACCAAATGAACCTTTCGGGGAAAATAGTGTTGAGCACTCTTTTTCTGTTATTTCTTGCTGTACAACTGGTTGTTTCTGAAACACATACTTTAGGATCCGAAGGATTCTCCTTGTTTACAGATATAATCTCAAAGCCTAAGGTTGATCAGATAGACGCTGTGAAGAGGCAATAGACACTCTAAGTTCAATTAGATTTCTTGCATATAGATTATTGAAAATGAATAATATTATAATCCTACTGAAGGAAACGTGCAGTTTAAGTAGTAAGTATATTACCCTGGATGTACACCTGAGGTAAATGTGCTCTGATTTATATTTTACAGAGTAAGAATCGTGTGATGGTAGATGTGTCCATGCCACTGCAACAGGAGGCTACTCTCTCTTATCTCAGTAAATCAGGGAACACAGAACAAGGAATGCAGGTACTCAGCGGTCATAATCCCTTCTCCCTTTTTATTGAGTCTAAGGCCTGAGCCATGTGATAGTTCTGTTCATATTCAGTGTAAGTTCCCAATTTACCTAGTCTTCTCTGCAAATGCCATAAGTATGCTTCAGTAATACATCAGGCATCTCTCTCTCTCTCTCTCCCTCTCTCTCTCTCTCTTTAAGTTTTTTATTAGATATTTTCTTCATTTACATTTCAAATGCTATCCTGAAAGTCCCCTACACTCTCCCCCTGCCCTGCTCCCATACCCACACACTCCCACTTCATGGCCCTGGCGTTCCCCTGTACTGGGTCATATAAAGTTTGCAAGACCAAGGGGGCCTCTCTTCCCAATGATGGCCAAATAGGCCATCTTCTGCTACATATGCAGCTAGAGACACGAGCTCAGGGGTTACTGGTTAGTTCATATTGTTGTTCTACCAACAGGGTTACATCCCCCTTCAGCTCCTTGGGTACTTTCTCTAGCTCCTCCATTGGAGGCCCTGTGTTCTATCCAATAGATGACTATGAACAGCCACTTCTGTATTTGCCAGGCACTGGCATAGCCTCACAAGAGTCAGCTATATCAGGGTCCTGTCGGCAAAATCTTGCTGGCATATGTAATTGTATCTGCGTTTGGTGACTGATTATGGGATGGATCCCCAGATGGGGCAGTCTCTGCATGGTCGTTCCTTCCATCTCATATCCAAACTTAGTCTCTGTATCTCCTTCCATGGGTATTTTGTTCCCTATTCTAAGGAGGCCACGCTTTGGTCTTCCTTCCTGATTTTCTTGTGTTTTGCAAATTGTATCTTGGGTATTCTAAGTTTCTGGGCTAATATCCACTTATCAGTGAGTGCATATCATGTGAGTTCTTTTGTGATTGGGTTACCTCACTCAGGATGATATCCTACAGATCCATCCATTTGCCTAAGAATTTCATGAATTCGTGTTTTTAATTGCTGAGTAGTACTCCATTGTGTAAATGTACCACATTTTTTATATCCATTCCTCTGTTGAGGGACATCTGGATTCTTTCCAGCTTCTGGCTATTATAAACAAGGCTGCTATGAACATAGTGGAGCATGTGTCCTTATTAAAAGTTGGGAAATCTTCTGGGTATATGCCCAGGAGAGAAATTTCTGGATCTTCTGGTATTACTGTGTCCAATTTTCTGAGGAACCACATTAGGCATTTCTTAATCCCACCAAACTGGCAAACAAAGTTAACCACTATAAGTCTATACTCTAACAACTTGATACCTAAACATTATTGATTGATTTATTTACTTCCTTCCTTCCTTCCTTCCTTCCTTCCTTCCTTCCTTCCTTACTGATTTACTTATTTTGGGAATTAAACTTAGGGCCCCATGCATGTGAGACAACTGATGTACCACTGAGCTATTTTGCAAAATCCCAACTATACCACTTAAACCAAAATATAATTTTACCCATAGGCTCTCAAGGCTCATGTTGATTTCATAATATTCTACTTCCAGACCAGATAGTCAGAACGGCAGGAAGTAGCCAGATGGATAGAAGACTGGATTGTCAGGCATGTACCAACCTAGATTACCAGACAAGTGAGCCAAGGAGGCATGTGCAAGCATAGATACAGAGGTGAGTGAGTAGTGCCCTAATGGCCCTAAGCTCAACTAAGTGATTTCAGCAAGCCCCACTAAGTTCATCAAGGGTAAGAAAACTGAAGAGGTCCTGTGAACGTGCCCCAGGATGTGGCAGTCAAACAACTGGTGCAAAGGGAGGAAATGTCTTACTAGCAGTTCACTTCAGTTATCTTCTTAGTTGTGAACTTGTGCGATCAGATATTGCATCCCTTGCTCAGAATGACAATAGACTTTCAATGTGTTTCACCGGGAGAAAAGTCAAACCTGATACTAGAAAGTTAGACGAAACCTTGTGGCCAGGGAAGTCAATGGAGAAGGGACTGGTGTTGCTATGTGAATCAATATGATGCATCAACAGCTAAGGTGCTTCCCAGCATTTGTGTTTATGACTATAGTTTAGAACCACAAACACTATACCTTTGGATGTTTTTCCATTTCCTGTTCCCTTTCCCTTTACCCACTTGTGCTTTTATCAAAAGGAATACAACCAAGACAAACCAACAGCCACACTGTGGAGGGATGAATGAGAAAGCACGGAAATGTTTGGTACTTTGGTGGAGCAGTGGACAATAGTTAGATGCCCATATCATTCCCTCCAAAGGTACAGAGACTCTTTCAGAAGGATGAATATAATGTAATATCAGAGGAAGGACTAGAAGGTTGTATGGGGCTGAGTCTTAATCTGAGCCAAGCTGTGCCCATGTTCATGAGATTTTTCTGTGCTATCTTCAAGAGAGTTCATCTTGATCCAGGCCTATGGACTGCAAACATTCCTTCAAGAAGGAGAGGGTGGAAAAAGTCATTGGATCTTACCAGAGTTTCCAGTCATTCCTCAGAGCCATTTGTGTACAATTCTACCCTTATTGTACACAGCCTCAAAGCTTCGTGAAGGCTAGAATATATAGATCCAGCAAGACTAATTGACAGGAACTCGGTTTATGTATCAATAGAAAATTTATCAGTCACACTGGAAACACTTTCTAGTGCACCAGCTTTGGAGTCGCCCACTTCTGTCAAGAACCCTTCACTCATATTCCGAAAGAAAGACCAGTAAACTCAAATATTCCTTGAGAGAGAACTCTGGTGGATTCTAAATCTGCTTAGGACCTTAGGAAAAGAAAGTAGAGATTGTGTACATCTTCCTAAGAGAAGAAATTTTAATAACAATTGGAAAAAACTTTTATGATCTTCCTAGATAATATAAAAAGAAGTTCAAGCAGGATAAAAAATTTTGCCTAGCTCACATGACTAACTTTGAGTTGGATGCACTACTCACCACCATCCATCTGTGGCACCTACTGTCCACCTAAATAAAATATATTCATGTTTCCCCCATGAGTTTGCCCCATGTTTTATATTTAGTCCATATAGTCTTCTTTTCAATTGAGTATGTTATTTTATGTTATCAAGATTTTTATTCCTACTTTTAAACAATCAAATTCTCAGCTCCCAAATTACCTTTCATAAACTAATTTTTAAATCTTTATCCTGCTGAAATCCTTCATAAAGTCCAAAGTTTACTTCCAATTGCTTGTCCTACTTAACCTGCAAAGAAATATAGAGTATGCCTATAAAACTTGAGGCATGAAATGAACAATAATTTATTGATCATCATAACAGTGATGGTTCTGCCTACTCAACTACCACATGCAACTCACATTAATATGGATGCTATGAGCCTCTCCTGTACCCTCAGTTGCATCTTCAGCTGAGTACACTTCAACCAATGGGGGTTTTGTGGTCTGTTCAAGGCCACTGTAAAAAGTGCAAAATTGGGCTGAGAGGGTAGAATTTTAGAGTTAGAAGAGATATATGAATATATACTTCTCTGCCTCCATGTCTTCTCTGAATTTCCCTATTTTGCAGTGACTTACAGTACTCTAAGCTTTGCCCCAATCTCTGTCATTCTTTTTCTTTCATTCTTTCAATCAGTTGTTCAGCATCTAGATTGAAAATTGCCTCATCATTCTCATCTAGTTCTAAGACTCATTCCTCCACTACTTCTGCCTTTCCTTACACTTCTACCTAATTTTAGACTCATTCAAACTTTCATTTCCCAAACAACAGAGCACTTACTTTCTGCCCTTTGAAATGCACTCTTATTTCCTGGTCTGTAAGGGTGCCCTGACTGCATTAGAGCAATAGTGACACAAAGCTTGTGGGAGTAACCAAATAATATCTGATAGGATATATGACCCATTCCATGAAATGGAACGTATGCCTAAGGCCATTTGCGTTGCCAAGAAGCTAAAAAAAGACAGGCTAAGAACCTAAGGGAAAAAAATCAAATACTATTGTTCTGCTAAAGTAGCAAACATTTTTCAGTCTTCCTAATACTGACACACTTCAGCACAATTCCTCATGTTGTGATGACCGCCAACAATAAAATTATTTTTGTTGCTACTCCAAAAACTGTAATTTTTCTACTGTTATGAATAGTAATGTAAATATTTGATATGCAGTGTAGCCACAAGCTTTTCTACCTGGCCTCTTTGTACCCAGAATAAAAATTTTGAGATGTGATTATTTATAAATAAATGCCTAGGCCATAAGCTTTGGCTTGTTCCCCAACTAGCTTGAAACTTATATAATCTGTTTATTTTCATCTAAGTCTGCCACATGGTTATTTACTTCTCCTGTCTGCTTCCTCTGAGCTCAGGGATAAATCTACCACTCTTTTTTTCCAGAGTCCTACCGCTCTCTGCTAAATGTCCTACCTTCTATTTTCAGCCTCCACTAAAAGACCATCCTCTTTTTATTGCAGGTGATGCTTCCATAATAGTATAGGAAAGATTCTCTCTACCATGCAGGATTATCTTATAGGCAACATCCATAAAAGGGTCATTTGACCCCCCAGAGGAATGATGATCCACATGTTGAGAACCACTGTGCTAAAGGAACACAGCAATAAATGAGTTGGGAGGACATTCTGTTATCCTCATAAATTAGTGCCTTGCTCACCCATCATCACAGAAGCTTCATCCTGCAGTAGATGGGAACAAATATAGATACCCACAGCCAGAACGCAGAGTGAGAGACCTTGGAACATTCAGCCCTACATGAGATGTCTCCATTAAATCGCACCTCCCAGGGCTCAGGGATCCCTATGGGAAGCAGAAAAAATGAAAGAGCCAGAGGAGATAGTGGATATCAAAGAAAGAAGTCCTTCTAAACCCAGGATAACTGACACACATATGAAATCACACAGACTGTGACAACATGCATAAGTCTGCAACCAGTGGTGTCCTAGAAATGGACACATGCCCCCATCCTTAACCCAGAAGCTATCTTTAATTGATATCCATTGAAAATGAAAAAAGTACTTTCTCCAAGGGAGTCTCACTGGGGAAATAAACCAATCTTAAGAGTAGGCTGCATGCCCAGCCCTACACAACACTGAAGGACCCAGTCTAAGATTATAAGCTCTATTTTGTATTCAGACTCCATCTTAAGTTTGGCCTTAGCTTGAACTCAGTTACTGGAAAAAAACACAATGTATCCCAGGAACCCAGACACCCCTAGCAATAGCCATTCTAACCTTAGTAACAGCCAATCAGCTCCTAAGAAGAAAGTACCTATGTACCAGATGTTTTGAAATAGATTATTCAAGTTAACCACAATTGCTCATAACAAGTTGAAATCATTAGGAGCCAATAGAAATACACAAAGCTGCAATTTTCAAATGCTAACCAATCATGTAACTGCCAAGTTAGAAAATCCCTTATCCTACTGAAACCATGATAAATTGGCAAAGCTTTACCAGCTTGGAGCCTTCCACACCCATCCACTGCTGTGGAGAATTTGGAGAGGTCCAAGCTTGAACCTGAATAAAGACTCTTTGCTTTTGTATATGAGCTGGATTCCTGGTAGTCTTTGGTGGTCTATGGGGAGACCAAGGTCTGGGCATAAAAAGGATCCTTTGCAGTTACTCTGATTTCACTTTCTGATTTTTCTAAAACTGTGCAAAAACAGCCCTTTTATCCCTTGTATCCTGAGAGGGGTTTGTTTGTTTATTTCCTCATTGTTGCCTTGGTCATGGTGTCTGTTCACAGCAATAAAACCCCAATGAAGACAGAAGGTGAGACACTATAGCCTTAGCTTCACAGGAAATTTAGAAGAGCAGAGGTGTTAGTTTGGCTAATCTCTAAAGAGGGACTGCAAGAGAGAATGTCATCAACGTAATGAATAATCTTATATTTAGGGAGGGACAAAAAGAGTAGGTCAGAAGCTAGGGTCTGGCCAAATAGATGTGGGCTGTTCCAGAACCCTTGCAGTAGGACCGTCTAGGTGAGTTTTCTAAAGAAGTGAGTGATAGGGTCGGTCCAGATAAAAGCAAAAACGTTTTGTGACTAGGTATCCAGGGGGATAGAGAAGACTGAGTCCTTGAGATCTAGGAGTGAGAAATGGGACCCTGATGGCATAGTGGAAGGCATCATATAAGGGTTAGCCATGACATGATATAGAGGGAGCACTGCAGAATTAAGAAGCCAGAGATCCTGAACCAGGTGATAGATCCCATTGGAATTCTTGACTGCAAGTATAGGGATGTAAAAATGGGAAGAAGTAGGATGGAGAAGCTTTATTCTTAGGAGGTCAGAGATGATAGGCTTTAGATCTCTGAGACTCTGGAGAGAGAATAGGGGTACTGAGCTTGCATGATGTACCAAGTAGGGTCCTGTAATTGGATGTGAATGGGAGAATAATGTTTAGCAACAGAGGAATTCTGGACATCCCAGACTTGGGAGTCCAACTGGGAAGCTAGCAAAGGAAATGACGTGTTAGTGCCAGGAGATTGAGTATTTAGGAGGAGAAGAAGGGCTGCTGGCAAGCTTGAATTCAGAAAAATGGGGGGAGCAAAAAAAAATAGAAGCTCCTACTTTGGCTAGAAGAGCTTCCCAATAAGGGAACTAGACACATTGGTACTCCAGAAAAGAATGGGTAAGAGGGACATCCCTAAAAATGCAATTGAGTTCTGGGGTCTGGTAAGGTTAGTAAGGCAATCCCCCTGCCTGACAATAGATAAATGAGGAGAGGAGGGTCCCCAAAACTCTGTCCAGACTGAATAAGTTGTCTCCAGTGTCAGAAAGGAAGAAGATGGGTTGCCCTGATATAATAACTACCTAGGGCTCCCTGTTAAAAATGGTAGTGGTTGGATCAAGGGAGCTCAGGCCCCTTCATTCATCTATGGCCAGGCCTAGGAAATCAGCTGGAGGATAGCCTAGGAGTGACATCCCTGTGCCATGAGTGACAGAGGTTAATCTGCAACCCAAGGTCCCTCTTGGTAGCACTTTGGACATGGCCCTGGTGACTTGCAGGAATTAGGGCAGGTCAGTTCTCAGTGACCCTGTGGACCACATTTGAGAGACCTAGTGGTTCTCGAGTCTTAGGAGGCCAGAAAGCCCTTACAGCCCCTAATGCTGGTTGAACAGCCTTGGCCAGCATATGGTATTTTTGTTTGTAGGCCTTTTCATATTTCCCATGGTACAACTTAAAGGCCAATGCTAAGAATTCTGCCTGTGGAGTTAGGGTTTCTCTGTCAAAACATTTAATCCTGGCCCTAATGTCAGGGTAGATTTGGGAAAAGAAATAGGTCATTGGGAGTTGCTTACCTTCTGGGTTTTTAGGGTCTAGGTTAGTATATTATAAGGTGGCCTTTGTAAGAGGTTCTAAAAGTTGAGACAGGTTTTCCTGTTTGCCCTGGATGACCTCTTGGACATCCTAGTGGATGAACCACTAGGTCTCTGTCTCAAATGTGGTCCACAGGGTCACTGCGCACTGGTCTGCCCTAATTTCTGCAAGCCACCAGGGCCATGTCCAAATCATAATTTACTGGTTTAAGGGCAGCCTTACAGAGACTGGCCATGAGGCAAGTTGTAAATTGGTCTCTACCTAAAACACCACCTAGGCTATTATAAATCCACGGGGGGATCCTGGTCGGGCACTGCCTCAGACCAGATGGGTGTACTGTTTTGGTTTGATGTATTTCATCTGCATTTGCTCTAGCCTCTTCCCAGACTCTCCTACTTTCCTTGGGGAGAAGATTGTTAGTGAGGATCATGTATATGTAATGGAAAGTGAGACTAGCCAATAAGATTGAGCAATATACCGAAATTCTTTAATAACGGTGGAAAATTAGAAGTATAGGATCCTAGTCTTTTTTTTTTTTTCTGTTTGAGCAAATTCACTTAACAAAAAGAGGACATGTACCCTAATCAGATCATCCACCCAAGTGACGTCCCAGAAAGGAAGAGCCAAGGTTGGAGTAGGCTGAGTAGGGGAAGAAGTAGGGGGTTTGGCTGCAGAGCAAGAACGGGTAGTGGAGGAGGTTCTAAAATCTGTAGATGAGGTGAAAGTAGGCGTTAGTATGAGATGGTTAGAGTGGCCTGTAGCTGGCGAAGGAGGGGAGGAGTCTGGAGAAGCCCTGTGAGGAGAGGAAGCTGAAAAAACCAGAGGAGCAGACAAGCTAAAAAAGCCAGTCAGGCCGGGCGTGGTGGCGCACGCCTTTAATCCCAGCACTTGGGAGGCAGAGGCAGGTGGATTTCTGAGTTCGAGGCCAGCCTGGTCTACAAAGTGAGTTCCAGGACAGCCAGAGCTACACAGAGAAACCCTGTCTGGAAAAACAAAAAAAACAAAAACAAACAAACAAAAAAGCCAGTCAGGGATGGTAAGGAGATGGCTCATTAGCTGGATCAAGGATAGTGGAAGTTATGTCTTGTTGAGATTTCATAGACAGAAGGAGCTAAATTGGGGGACAGGAAGAACAGAGAAGGTTGGGCATGAAGGTAAGAAAAAGCCTAAATATAAGAAACCTCCTTCTGTTTTCCAAATCCATGGCAATCGTTGTAAAGATCCCTTCTAACAATAGGATCAAAAGTGTCATTAGGCAGCCATTTAAAGTCATTATCTCATGGGCATTGGGGCCAAGTTTGATTGCAAAGGCATATGAGTCTAGAAGCCTTTATGTCAGGTGCGAGGTTTAGAGGTTTGAGCTTTTCCAGGAGGCATCTCAGTGGGGAGCTGGAGGAATGGACAAAGACATAATTCCCATGGGCAAGGAAAAGGTTATTTCCTACCACTTGTGGTGTCCCAAGAGTAGGGAAAATAGTAACAGAACATATGTGGTACAAACTGGCTGAACAAGTCATCACATGGCAGCCAGGGACCAATGGGGCATATTCCCAGGAAACAGAGCATTAAGTACTGGGATTTTTTTTGAGAGAAAAGGAAGGAGCCATGTCTTGAGAAGAGAGAAATCTCCTGAAGGGAAGAGGTCCTATGGTAAGGGGTCAGAGAGAAGGACTAGCCATAGCTGTGAAGATTGAGGGTGGGGGTTTCCTCCATCCCAAAGGACACCAGAGGGGTGCCAGAAGTTCAACAGTTGATTGCTTGGGTCCTGGGGTACATTTACGCTGACCGGGAGGGGAAACTCATCAATCTGCCAGTGTTTGAATGCAGCAAGATCTAGCATTCCAATGGCGAGAAGCAACCCTATGTAGCAGGTAGACTTGTTGGATAGGGTCCAAGCCTGTAGATTTACCCCATGCAGCGGGGTACACAAAATGGAGTGCACATGAGGGGGGTACATGCAGCAGGACAGTGAATCTGAGTCGTGGTGCCACTGATGGAATTAAGCAGCAGGTTCTGACAAAATCATGCCATCCAACAGGTCTCGAGTGGGAGGCTTATTACAGGGAGGGCCAATTGGGACACAGAGGCCCCCTCTGGGAGGAGAAAAGGAAGAAAGGGTGGGGAGAGGGAAAACAATGCTTTTTATTGGGGCCATAGCACATGTACAGGACGACAATCCACAGGGAGCAATAATGGGAATGTGCCACCTCTAGGCAGCTAGTGATGATGTGTCTTGTTGTCAAGTCCCTTGGTGCTGGCCAGGAAGGTGCATGGTTGCTAACATTGACACAGTGGTCCCTGTAGGCTGGAAGGAGAGGCACCTGATTACTAAAACTTGTCACTATCATTTTAGTTCATGCAATACAGGAAAGTCAGAGCTACCCTCTTCTGGACTCAAATGGAAGCTCAAATTCAATTTTATTGGAATTTTAGAGGAAAAACCCCAGGGCAGGGCAGCTGTAAATTTCAGCCACTGACTGGAAGAGGAGAATTAGAAGAGAAGGAAAAAAGTCATGACATTTAACATGGCATGAAGGCCAGCCATGTGGCATACAAGGAGCTACATGGTGAGGGGGGAGGCTTTAGAGACAAAGTACAGGAGAACGGGGACTGGGGAAACCCAACATGTCATGGACAGCGTGCTTAGAAAGGAAAAAGAAAAGGAAAAGGAAAAGATATGGGTTTAGTAATTATTCAGAAGAAATACAATGCTGCATTGCTTCAGCCCTGAGAAGTCACTGCAAATAGGGGTGGGGATCCTGGGAAGGAAAAAGCAGCAGCCTATGATTTAGGGAGTAATTATTCCACCTTCCTCATTAGCATGGTTTACTGTGAACCAGTCTTCCTGGAGTTGACCCTTCCCAGGTTATTGAATCAACCCAAGTGGAGTATCAGGTCTCCACCCTGGCTAAAGACTCTATTGTCTTGATCTAGAGTGTTTGTATTTGTTTATTTATTTGGTTGATTTTTACACTAAAATTTGCAGGAGGAGCAAAGACTCAAATCAAGAGTCCACCTCACACTCCTTCACTTGGAATTGGCCTGTGTTTCCTCTGGTTTTATACAAAAGTTGCCTAACTTCCCAATTCCATCAGGCTAGAAGAAATCAGTTCCTCTATAATAAAGCTATCACATTTTGTTTACAGCGCAGTTGTCAACCTATTTATTGTTATCATCACATCAACTATTCACAGAAAGAAAAATGTTCTCTCACATTTCTATTCAATAACTTACTGGCTTAGAGTTCTTGAACTTTTGCCTGTGACCTTAGTAATTTTTATTACTAAGTATTATTTTGATGTACTGCATGTGATTCTCTGTACCCTTAGCTTTAGCCACAATTTATCTTTTGTTCCCTCAGTCTGTCACATATTTCCTTCTCTGCAACTTTAATTTTATCTTTTCTGAGAAGTAAAATGTTCATTTCTAGCAGGATTTCTGTAAAGGTCACTGTTGAGAATTTACACATGATTCATTAATGCAATTTCTTCACATAAGAGAACACTGCAGCCTGCAGGGTATTACATAACCTTAGAATGATGGTCAAGCAACCACATATTTCTCAGAACTATTTTTAATATGTACTTCAGCATTTAAAATAATGTGTGTCAGTGGGGCAAGAGGCAGTAGGCTATACCATATGTTGAAATACTGTTAAACCTGAGAATCATGAGAGAAAAAACGGTTCCACATATTTTAGGCAATTTTGTAGCAAGCTTTAATTAAACACTGGCCAGAATGATGGACTCTGGCCAGGTCCATTACAGGGTTCCCAGGAAATGGTGATGAGTCAGGTTTTGAAGAGGCTTAAAAAGGCAAAACCACAAAGCCATCAAATTTCCCATCGTGTCCAATCACGGGCAATTGTGTTTCCTGCTTCCCACCTCTAACCTACATCCAATCAAGCACTTCCAGTGCAAATAAGCTTATTTACAAGAGTGAAAATATGTGGATTAATTTTTAAGGACCACAACCGCCCCCCAGCATTCCAAGAAGTTGTCTTTCCTTGGACAAGTGAGGCTTATAGGTTAACTTTGGCTGTTACAATACAAATGTGTACAGCGTTGTCAAAATAAATCCAGATATAGTATGTGTATAATATTGTCCACATTTCCAGTTCTTACTTTCAGGATGATATTTAAACAATGTGTTCCTTAATCCCATTAGTCAGTCCATATTATTCCAGCCAATATAGCTAATGCCTACTTCTTGGTCACTTCTTTTGTTCTGAGCTCCTCAAACACATATTCTACAAAAGAGAAAGATAATACCCTTGAATATAATCTTGCCTGCATTTATATACATGTAAATTAAGAAATAAAGGTAATTGTGATCATTGATTTTATCTATATTTTCTTTACTTTTCCTGAGAATTTCATATACGTACACAATGAAATATGATTATACCTACTCCTCAATCTCTCTTCTGCAGCTCCCTCCATAAACACCTAACAATGTTCCTCTCCCAAGTTCATGTCGTTCATAGGTGTGTGTATGTGTGTGTGTTTGTGTGTGTGTGCGTGTGCGCGTGCGTGTGTGTGTGTGTGTGCATGTGTGTGTGTATGTGTGTGTGTTTGTGTGTGTGCGCGTGTGCGTGTGCATGTGTGTGTGTGTGCGTGTGTGAGTGTGTGTGTGTGCATGTGTGTGTGTGTGTGCGTGTGTGTGTATGTGTGTGTGTTTGTGTGTGTGCGCGTGTGCGCATGCGTGTGCATGTGTGTGTGGGGGTGGGGTGGGGGTGTGTGTGTAAAATGGCCCATTAAGTCCAGTTAGTGCTGCTCAGATTTGTGTGACTGAGGGGCCATCCACTGGAGCATGGGAAATCTAGGAATGGAAACACCCTCAAACAATTGTTTCTTCCTCCTCCCGCAGCTATCAAACACTAACAGCTGCTCGGTGCTAGCTCTCAAACCCAAGACAAACAGCTGAGGTACTTACTTAACACATCAAATTGGACCTGGCTGCCAGGTACTCCCAGCATCCCACAGTTCCGAGCTGTTACAGGGTCCTCCTGGCTGTCATAACCCACCCCCTTCCCCAATCTCCAGCCCAATTATTGCACTGGGCTGCCCTTCCATGAGTTCCTCTTTCCTGTATAATCCAGCCATTTGGTTCCCTAGCCCTTTTTTGTCTTTTCTTCACCTTCCTGGCCTCTTGTTCTGGCTCTCTACTCTTTCCTTCCCCACTTTCCTCAAATGGCCTAATTCAGTCTAGTTCTCTTCACTCTGAACTCCCACAGATGTCCCTGCCTCTGACTATCTCTTTCTTCCTTTTATATAATAAACTTTCTCCTCTGTCATACCTAGGAGCAGCCATGTCCTTCCTTTTTCTTTTTTTTCACTCAGTAATATCTGGGGCCTGGAAAGCACCACCCCATCTATGCCAGAATTTTGGCTAGCTTGATTTTATGCAGTTGTTTTGCAGCTAATCACAGCTACTGTAGATTCATGGGTGTAGTATCCAAGCCATGTGTGTAAAACAGCACTTCACAGGATTCCTCTCCATATTCTACCTCTTATGTCCTTTTTGCTGCCTCTTTTGTAACTTTCTCTGATGGTGGGCTGTGTGGTGAGAAGAGAGAGTTAAACAGATGACCCATTTAGGACTGACAACTTATGTGTTTCTGCGTTGAATTTTGCCCATTATTAAGAGAAGGAGGAGAAAAGGAGGAGGAGGAGGAGGAGGAGAAGGAGGAGGAGGAGGAGAAGTAACAGCTCTGACTAGCCTGGGTATATGGATAAACATTTAGAGAGCAATTTGCCAAAGTAGCCACTTAACACCAATAACAGACTCTACCTTTGAGCCTGGGACCTCCCCAGCCATGGTATTTTGATCAGGATTACAGTACTGGGTATAAAATTTCCTCCTGTGGAGAGCCTCACATTCAATCAGAAAGTACATGGTTATTCCACAATAAGTTTGCTTCTATTGTATTGTAGGCATCTTATTTTGTGGGTCTTATTGCAGCAAGAAAAGTTCTGCACTGGGGAGGACCACTGGTGTCTTTTCTCCTTCAGTGTCCTGCACAGCACTTTCCAACACCATGCAAGCTAGTCAGCGAGGTAAATTTCCTTGTCACATTGAGAATGATTTCCCTCTGTCCTATAGTTATGCTGTGTGGAGTCTTCAAGAACAAGGTCTTACTATGTAGCTATAGTGGTTAGCCAAGGACAATGGCAACAGGCTGAATTGTTTAGATACTTCTGGAGACTCTCTGAACAATAACAAAAAGAGATATTTTTATTACTTGCAGTTTTTATTTAATAACATATTTTCTATGTGCAGTACTGTCTACCTACATGCAGTAAGTCCATTTGAACTCTGGATATTTCAAGTATATTTTTCTATTAGCTATTATTTCTGTGTTATTGGGGAGTTGTATTTAGGGTGTCCTAACATGTGCCTATGAGTTGAATCATACCACCTAGATTTTCCTCTAGCAGTTACTCAGTATCATATCTTAGTTTTGCCCCATATACTTGATTATATTAGCAATGATTCCAAGTAAAATTTCATTTTTTTTGGTAAAATTTCATTCTTAATTACCTAAGATTGGTACTTTAGAATCAGGATGGATGATAATTTCATCCCTAAAAATGTCCTCAATTATAACTGTTTTTAATGGCAGAGTAGTACTCCATTGTGTAAATGTACCACATTTTCTGTATCCATTCCTCTGTTGAGGGATTTCTGGGCTCTTTCAAGCTTCTGTCTATTATAAATACAGCTGCTATGAACATAGTGGAGCATGTGTCCTTATTACATCTAGGAGCATCTTCTGGGTATATGCCCAGGAGTGGTATATCTGAGTCCTCCAGGAGAACTATGTCTAATTTTCTGAGGCACTGTCATACTGATTTCCAGAGTGGTTGTGCCAGCTTACACCAACAATAGAGGAGTGTTCTTCCTCCACATCCTCGCCAGCATCTGCTGTCACCTTAGTTTTTGATCTTAGACAATCTGACTTGTGTGAGGTGGAATCTCAGTGTTGTTTTGATTTGCATTTTCCTAATGACTAAGGATGTTGAACATTTTTTTAGGTGTTTCTCAGCCATTCAATATTCCTCAGTTGNGAATTCTTTGTTTAGCTCCGTACCCCATTTTTAATAGGGTTATTTTGTTCTCTGGAGTCTAACTTCTTGACTTCTTTGTATATATTGGATATTATCCCTCTATTGAATGTAGGATTGATAAAGATCTTTCCCCAAACTGCTGTTTTGTCCTACTGACAGTTTCCTTTGTCTTACAGAAGCTTTTCAATTTTATGAGGTTGCACTTGTCAATTCTTGATCTTAGAGCATGAGCTATTGGTGTCCTGTATAGGAAATTTTCCTCTGTGCCCATGTGCTCAAGGCTCTTCCCCACTTTCTTTTTTATTTGTGTCAGTGTATCTGGTTTCATGTGGAGATCCTTGATCCACTTGGACTTGAGCTTTATAAAAGGAAATAGGAATGGATAGATTTGCATTCTTCTGCATGCTAACTGCCAGTTGAACCAGCACCATTTGTTGAATATGCTGTCTTTTTTCCATTGGATGGCTTTAGCTCCTTTGTCAAAGATCAAGTGACCATAAGTGTGTGGGTTCATTTCTGGGTCATCAATTCTATTCCATTGATCCACCTGCCTGTCACTGTACCGGTACCATGCAGTTTTAATCACTATTGCTCTGTAGTACAGCTTGAGGTCTGGGATGCTAATTCCCCCCAGAAGTTCTTTTATTGTTGAGAATATTTTTCACTATCCTGAGTTTTTTGTTATTCCAGATAAATTTGAGAATTACTCTTTCTAACTCTCTGAAGAATTGAGTTAGAATTTTGATGGGGATTGCATTGAATCTGTATGTTGCTTTCAGCACGATGGCCATTTTTACTATATTAATCCTGCCAATCCATGAGTATGGGAGAACTTTCCATCCTCTGAAGTCTTCTTTGATTTCTTTCTTCAGAGACTTGGGTTTTGGGGTTTGTTTGTTTGTTTGTTTTTCGAGACAGGGTTTCTCTGTGTAGCCCTGGCTGTCTTGGAACTCACTTTGTAGACCAGTCTAGCCTGGAACTCAGAAATCCACCTACCTCTGTCTCCCTAGTGCTAGGATCAAAGATGTGTGCCACCACTGCCAACAGTTATTTCACTTGTTTGGTTAGAGTCACACAAAGATACTTTATATTGTGAAGTGTGCTGTTTCCCTAATTTCTATCTCAGCCTGTTTACCCTTTGAGTATAGGAAAGCTACTGGTTTGTCTGAGTTAATTTTATATCCGTCCACTTTTCTGAAGTTGTTTATAAACTGTCCTAGTTCTCTCCTAGAGTTTTTGGGGTCACTTAGGTATCCTATCATATCATCTGCCAATGGTGATATTTTGACTTCTTCCTTTCCAATTTGTATCACTTTGACCTCTTTTTGTTGNCTAATTGCTTTAGCTAGAAATTCAAGTACTATAGTGAACAGATAGGGAGAGAGAGGGCAGTCTTGTCTAGTCCCTGATTTTTAGTGAGATTGCTTCAAGTTTCTCTCCATTGAGTTTGATGTTGGCTACTGGTTTGCTGTATACTGCTTTTACTATGTTTAGGTATGGACCTTGAATTCCTGATNTTTCCAAGACTTTTAACATGAAGGGATGTTGAATTTTGTCAAATGCTTTTTCCGCATCTAATGAAATTATGTGGGTTTTTTCTTTGAGTTTATTTATGTAGAAGATTACATTGATGCTTTTGGTACATTGAACCATCCCTGCATCCTTGGGATGAAGCCTACTTGATTGTGGTGAATGACAATTTTGAGGCGTTCTTGGATTTGATTGCCAAGAATTTTATTGAGTATTTTTGCATCAATATTCAGAAGGGAAATTGGTCTGAAATTCTTTCTTTGTTGAGTCTTTGTGTGGTTTTGGTATCAGCGTAATTACGGTTTCATAGAAGGAATTGGGTAGTGTTTCTGTTTTGTGGAATAGTTTGAAGAATCTGATAGAATTCTGCACTAAACCATCTGGTCCTGGGCTTTTTTTAGTTGGGAGACTTTTAATGATTGCTTCTGTTTCATTAGGGGTTATGTGACTCTTTAGATGGTTTATCTGATCCCGATTTAACTTCGGTATTTGGTATCTGTCTAGAAAATTGTCCATTTCATCCAGATTTTACAGTTTTCTTGAGTACAGGCATTTGTAGTAGGATCTGATGATTTTTTTTTAATTTCCTCAGTTTCTGTTGTTATATCTCCCTTCTCATTTCTGATTTTATTAATTTTGGTACTGTCTCTGCACCTTCTGGTTAGTCTAGCTAAGGATGTATCTTGTTTTCTCAAAGAACCAGCTCCTAGTTATTTTGATTCTTTGCATAATTCCTTTTGTTTCTACTTGGCTGATTTTAGCCCTGAGATTGATTGTTTCCTGCCCTCTACTTCTCTTGGGTGTATTTACTTGGTTTTGTTCTAGAGCTTTCAGGTGTGCTGTCAAACTGCTAATGTATGCTCTTCCCAGTTTCTGTTCTGAGGCATTTGGAGCTACAAGTTTTCCTCTTAGCACTGCGTTCATTGTGTCCCATAAGTTTGAGAATGTTGTACCTTCATTTTCATTAAATTCTATAAGGTCTTTAATATTTTTATTTCTTCCTTGACCAAGTTATCATTGCATTGAGCATTGTTCAGCTTCCATATGTATGTGGGCTTTCTGATGTTTTTGTTGGTATTGAAGAACAGTCTTAATACATAGTGATCTGATAGGAGACATGGGATTAATTCAATCTTCTTATATCTGTTGAGGTCTGATTTGTCACAATGTGGTCACTTTTGGAGAATGTACTGTGAGGTGCTGAGAAGAAGGTATATTCTTTTGATTTAGGATGAAATGATCTATAGATATCTATTAAATCAATTTGGTCCAAAACTTCTGTTAGTTTCACTGTGTCTCTGTTTAGTTTGTGTTTCCCTGACCTGTCCATTGATGAGAGTGGAGTGTTGAAGTCCCACACAATTATTGGG